>NC_050577.1:308630290-308807018 GCF_011100635.1 Trichosurus vulpecula | reverse complement strand
CACAAACCCTCTTTGTCCTGGGATGAACTTGTCAGGGCTTTTTCTTTTCTCTCCAGAAGCAGAGAGAGACCCACTGGACTTAGCTTCCAGATGGGCGATGGCTCCATCAGGGCCTGGCACTTGAAGCCCTTGGAAGCTGCTATGTGCCAGGGGACTCAGGTTCAAGGCCAGGTGCTATCACACATGGGCCAGCCCAGTTACTTCCCCTCCTGGTTCTTTCTCTGTGAAATAACAGAACACTCAGGTCTCCCTCCTTCCAGGCCCAGGGATGCTGGGAGTCAGAGCATGATGGGAAAAGGTCTTGCCAGGGTCCAGGACTGGGGCTGGGCTCATGCAGCATGAGGACTGTCTGCAGAGAGGGACAGATGCTGGTCTGGCTGCCCTCTCTGCCCAGCACAGCCAGCCCTGTTGGAGCCCTTTGGCAAAAGCTGGGGCCCAAACCCAGTCCTCAGTGGTGGCCGTCAGAGTCCTGGGGACGTGCTAGGCCTCAGACCCCACCAGTCACACCCGGCCTGTCTGGGCCCCTGCTTCCAGTCCTGGGGCACACAGGGCATGTGTCTGCAAGCTGTTCAGTCCAACAGGCATTTATACCACGTACTGTGTGCCACCAGGCATGATGAATGGAGGACAGAAGAGGCCTGTCCTCAAGGGGCTTCCATTGCCCTGGAGGAGCACTCTGTACACAGACACATCGATCCAAAAAAAAGAAGTCACTTCCCTTGGCCCCTTCTCTGCCTGCCTCAGAATCTCCCAGACCATCTTCACAACACCTCCCTCCTGGTTCTGTAAAGCTGATTTGGGGATGGAGGAGATCCCTCCCCTGTATTATAATTATCTGTGGATCCCTCCTGCCCCCACCACCAGCCAAATACAAGCTCATTTCAATTCTGTTCAATTCCACCAACTTTTGGAGCCAAGAGCCTAATATGTGCACAGCTCCTCCTGGGTGAGGGAGGCCCAAGACCCAGCACAGAGCTTAGTATGGAGCAAGTCCACAGTAACATTTATGGGAACAACAACATTTTAAGAGCCCACACCTGGAGGATCCTTTCCAGCCCTCAGCTCTGGGACCCCAGAGGATGCTCAGATGGGGGAGGGGTGCACATACGCAGGTTGGAGGGACCATGCCAGGCTGCAGGTGAACTTCCTGGGAAAGCTGGGGGAGAGACCATGGAGGCAGCTCCTTCCTTCCTCCCTCCCTCCCTTCCTTCCTTTCTTCCTTCCCTCCCTCCCTCCCTCCCTCCCTTCCTTCCTTTCTCCCTTCCTTCCTTTCTTCCTTCCCTCCCTCCCTCCCTCCCTTCCTTCCTTTCTTCCTTCCCTCCTTCCCTCCCTCCCTTCCCTCCCTCCCTCCCTCCTTCCTTCCTTCCTTCCTTCCTTCCTTCCTTCCTTCCTTCCTTCCTTCCTTCCTTCCTTCCTTCCTTCCTTCCTTTATCTCCTATTTATCCAGCAAGTAGCCATTTGTGGGTTAGCTCCTCCATTAGACCAGCAGCTCCTTGAGGGCAGGGACTGTCTTTTGCCCTTCTTTGTATCTTCAGCACTTAACACAGAGCTTTGAACATAGTAGGTACTTAATAAATGCCTCTTGACTGACTAAAAGACATAATCCTTGTTCTAGCCCTCTCTGACCAAAAGAGGTTGTGGGGGTAGGCAGGAATAAAACTTTCTCTAAGAGCAAACTGGTGTGCAGGACACTGGGAGGGACAAAAGCCCAGTGGAGGCACAGGGGAAGCATGTTTTGCCATGTCTCCACATTTAGCACAGTGCCTGGCACATAGTAGGTGTTTAATACTATTACTAATTGTAGACCATGTGCCAAAGTGTTTTGCACAAGTTAAATATTTGAGCAAAGAGATGCTGAAGGAAGAAAAGCTAGACCATTAGCCTTTTGTATTCCATAGAACCCAAAGGATGTCAGAGCTGGAGGAGCCCTAGAACAGGGAAAGTCAGAGCTAGGGGGGAACCTAGAACAGGGAAGGTCAGAGCTGGGAGGGAACGTAGAACAGGAGATGTGGGAGCTGGAAAAGAACCTTCTGAGCTGGGGGGGCTTAGAACAGGGAATGTCAGAGCTGGAGGAGCCTTAGAACAGGGAAGGTCAGAGCTGGGAGGGCCCTTAGAACAGGGAAGGTCAAAGCTGGAGGAGCCCTAGAACAGGGAAAGTCAGAGCTAGGAGAGAACCTAGAACAGGGGATGCCAGAGCTGGGAGGGAACGTAGAACAGGAGATGTGGGAGCTGGAAAAGAACCTTCTGAGCTGGGGGGGCTTAGAACAGGGAATGTCAGAGCTGGAGGAGCCTTAGAACAGAGAAGGTCAGAGCTGGGAGGGCCCTTAGAACAGGGAAGGTCAGAGCTGGGAGGGAACCTAGAACAGGAGATGTGGGAGCTGGAAAAGAACCTTCTGAGCTGGGGGGGCTTAGAACAGGGAATGTCAGAGCTGGAGGAGCCTTAGAACAGGGAATGTCAGAGCTAGAGGAGCCCTAGAACAGGGAAAGTCAGAGCTAGGAGAGAACCTAGAACAGGGGATGCCAGAGCTGGGAGGGAACCTAGAACAGGAGATGTGGGAGCTGGAAAAGAACCTTCTGAGCTGGGGGGGCTTAGAACAGGGAATGTCAGAGCTGGAGGAGCCTTAGAACAGAGAAGGTCAGAGCTGGGAGGGCCCTTAGAACAGGGAAGGTCAGAGCTGGGAGGGAACCTAGAACAGGAGATGTGGGAGCTGGAAAAGAACCTTCTGAGCTGGGGGGGCTTAGAACAGGGAATGTCAGAGCTGGAGGAGCCTTAGAACAGGGAATGTCAGAGCTAGAGGAGCCTTAGAACAGGGAAAGTCAGAGCTAGGAGAGAACCTAGAACAGGGGATGCCAGAGCTGGGAGGGAACCTAGAACAGGAGATGTGGGAGCTGGAAAAGAACCTTCTGAGCTGGGGGGGCTTAGAACAGGGAATGTCAGAGCTGGAGGAGCCTTAGAACAGAGAAGGTCAGAGCTGGGAAGGCCCTTAGAACAGGGAAGGTCAGAGCTGGAGGAGCCCTAGAACAGGGAAAGTCAGAGCTAGGAGAGAACCTAGAACAGGGGATGCCAGAGCTGGGAGGGAACCTAGAACAGGAGATGTGGGAGCTGGAAAAGAACCTTCTGAGCTGGGGGGGCTTAGAACAGGGAATGTCAGAGCTGGAGGAGCCTTAGAACAGAGAAGGTCAGAGCTGGGAGGGCCCTTAGAACAGGGAAGGTCAGAGCTGGGAGGGAACCTAGAACAGGAGATGTGGGAGCTGGAAAAGAACCTTCTGAGCTGGGGGGGCTTAGAACAGGGAATGTCAGAGCTGGAGGAGCCTTAGAACAGGGAATGTCAGAGCTAGAGGAGCCCTAGAACAGGGAAAGTCAGAGCTAGGAGAGAACCTAGAACAGGGGATGCCAGAGCTGGGAGGGAACCTAGAACAGGAGATGTGGGAGCTGGAAAAGAACCTTCTGAGCTGGGGGGGCTTAGAACAGGGAATGTCAGAGCTGGAGGAGCCTTAGAACAGAGAAGGTCAGAGCTGGGAAGGCCCTTAGAACAGGGAAGGTCAGAGCTGGAGGAGCCCTAGAACAGGGAAAGTCAGAGCTAGGAGAGAACCTAGAACAGGGGATGCCAGAGCTGGGAGGGAACGTAGAACAGGAGATGTGAAAGCTGGAAAAGAACCTTCAGAGCTGGGAGGGGCTTAGGCAACAGAACAAAGAAACTCTGAGCTCACAGAGTCCTTGGACATTTTCTAGCTCGGGGGTTTCAGTCCAACCACAACCCTCCCTACTGTGAGTGGGGCCTGAACCAGATTAAACTGAATTTGGGAAATATTTAACCAGACAAATGACAGCACAATAGAAGTGGGGCAGTGTTCCTGTGTGGGTTTCACGTCAGTAAGTGGTCCACAGAGATCCTTTGTATGGTTTATTGGCCCCCATGTCTAGTGGAGTTTGACCTCACTGACTGAGTCCAAGGTGTCATTTTAAAGATGAAGGGACTGAGGTCTGGAAAGGCTAAGGATGACCTTCCCAAGTCACCATGAAGCTGCCCCTGGCCTCCTGGTCCCAGCCCAGCTGCCTGCCTTACAGCCCATGTCTTACAAACAGGAATTGAGAACCCTGTTTACCCAGACGTCGGCATGTTGGAACCATCAGCCTTCCCCAGGGCCCAGGACCAAAATAGCCCATGAGAACCGCCTCCCATCCCTGCCGGAAGTCTTGATGCTGGGCATGGTGCTGGGCTGGCCCCAGCCCCCTGGGGAAAGACAGCATCTGATTGGAATCAGGATTTCCCACCCCCTCAAGAGTATGGCTCTGCTTGGGATTATGAGTCCTGGTATCCTCCCACTCCTGCCCGAGTGAGGCTTCATGGCCCCTGGTCCAGCAGAAGCCTGCTCTGCACCAAGGTCAGAAGGCTGGGAGCCCCCACTGCAGGTCATGGGTCTCCTGGGACAAAGACAGTCTAAAAATGCTACCGCACCTCCTGTGGGATCAGAGCATCGAATGACAAAAAACCACCGGATGTAAGACGAAAAGAGCCTCCATGGGCTGAGCCAGGGCAGGGGTCAAGAGCTCAGCCTCTGGGCAGGCTCATCCATGGACAGAAATAGAAATAGACCTGGAGTGGTCTCCCTCCCCTTCTCTTCCTCCTTTGAGTCCAAAACGAACGCCTCTTCCTCCAGGCAGTCTTCCCTGATTCCCCTCTCTAATTCACAAAGCCTGTATTATTTCAGACTATAATGTTGGTGACTTATCCCCTCCCAGGTGATGAGCTCAGAGAGAACACACCGCATCTGATCTGGATTGTCTATCTCCCTCATCAGCCAGCTCCAGTTTCTGCACCTATTAGGCACTTCATAAATATTTCTTGTGTACTTTTTGACCGGAGGGTATCCTGCATCTGAGTGGGGGAGGGAGAAAGTGCTCAGGGATACTCAGCCACTAGTGGGTGCGGTGGGCTTTGGCCCCATGGCCTGCCTCTCTCAGTAAGGACTCCAATGGCAGCTGGTTGTCCCCCTCTTTGCTGGGCTTGCTTGAGGTTCTGCCACCAGCCTAGAGGGTTGCTTACTCCCACCAATCAAATCTCTCAGCTCAGACCTCCCCTCAATGAGCCCCTCCCCTTCCTGTCACTTGTCAAGGTCATCTCCTGAAGATGTGCTTAATTAGAGGAGTAATGTAACTGGGACGCGCATCGATATCAAAGCCTTGTGATGTGTGGCACAGACTGTGACTTGCACTTGGTCCCCATCTCAAGCGCCAAGCTGCAGGGAAGGGAAGATGCCCCAAATTCGATGTTCCATTGCTTCAGGCTGGAACCACAGGGAGCCCCAGCGTCTCACAGGGACACAGAGTCTGCAGCGAGGGAGCCGGCATCAGCGCCCCTCCTCCACCTCCATCTCCCCAGCTCTTTGGAGGATCAGGCTTGGGATCATCATCTACACAGAATGCTCAGACCCTGAGGAGGCTTATCGTGGAGCTGGGGAAGGAGACCCCTGCCACATATGCATAACCGATCCCTGTATATCTGTAAAGCCTGATACATAGAAAGTGGCAGCTATGTTACTGGAAGAGGTATTTAGAATTTAGGGGTTTGTGTCCCTCACAAACAACCTCTTCTTGTGCCCCACTGGAGTGAGGAGGTGACATTGGCTCTTGAAAGTTCTGCTAGTGGAGTCCAACAAGCTGGGAAGGCTTGGTGATGAGGCCAGAGATGACTGTGTCTACTGCCTGAGGACCAGCCTGGGCAGGGCAGCAGCCAGAGAGGCTCATCTACACAGGGCTGTGCATGGGGCAGGGGTTCTGGCCACAGAAGTAAGCCACAATTTCTTTTAAGGCATGAATGGGTTGGGGCCTGAGGTTAGCATGGGAAGCACGAAGCATGGACCTCTGCTGTCCCAGTTTCTGATTTGTGTGGCCACCCTTCGTCTGCTGCGTATTCTTCTGTGACTGTGGTCTTGTCGATAGGTTTGGGGGCAGTATTTTTGGTCCAGACCAAATGGTGATTCCACTGATATAAGAAAGTCTTGTGAGGAATCTGCTCTGCCCACACAGACTGGCCCCTGCTCTGCCACCTTCAGAGATGTGCCTCGGGGATCCTGAGAGATACAGGGACTTGTCCAGGGCCACGTAGCCAGAACAGGTTAACAGCAGGACTTGAACTGCAGGCTTCTTGACTCCAAGGCTAACTATAATGATTATGGAATTTACTTTTTTTAAGAAAATCGTATTTTTAAAAAACAGAAAAGTCAAAATAATATTGGGCGTGGGACTCGACAGATAGCGTCAGGCTTTCCATGTGTTGGTTGATTTTGGTCCACTTCTCTCTGCTTTGTTAGAAGAGCTGGCTCTGTGAGAGGGCTGGGGGAGCACAAGGGGAGAATGAAGGAGACATAAAAACAAATCTGTTTAACAATAAAGAAAATGAAGGGTTTGGCCTCATGATGGCTAAGCTGCCTTCTCCTTTCTGTCCAAAGAGCACCTCCCGATCGCCACCTTCTGGCCCCTCACGACAGAGCAGCCTTTGTTTTCCAATCTAAAGATTGGAGACTGAGTCCAAAGAATCCAGAACCTGTGCTTTCTTCCCCTGAACAGGAGCTGTTTCCTGGAAGCTGACCCCATCTGCTTCCTCTATGTCTCAGGAGTCCATCTGCATGATTTGGTGGGACTAGAGCAGAGCAAGGAAACCAATCTATCTCTAGTTGGCTGAGCTCCGACCAATGAGCTGGAGACCCACAAGGTCCATACATGAAGTCTGTTCAGCTTGGCAGACCCTAGCAGAGCTTTCCAGAACCAGTCTCATATCCACACCAGGAAAATACAGGGACTTGTGATGGGAGTCGCAGAATTGCTCATATTTCAAAAATGCTTTCTGCAAAGCACTTTTATATTCATCATCTGAGTCGGTGCCCATGGCAGCCCTATGGAAGACACAGGACAGGTCTGTCCCCTCTTTTATAACATGAAGAAACTGAGGCCCAGACATATAGGACCACAGAGTCAGCATTTATAAATGGTGTGGCTTGAATCCTGGGCCATGTGACTTGAAGGCTGGATCTCTACCAATAAAAGAATCGTGAAGGAGGAAGATGTATCAGAAGTCACCTAGCTAGGTGCTCCATCTGAAGTATGTGTTCTCCCCGTAACATACCTGACACTTTGTCATGGGTTCTTTTTTTAAAGACCCCACAGTGACAGGGAGTTCACTACAGTTAAGAGGCTCATTCCAGTGGGAGCCACTCAGATTGCGATCACTTCCCATCCAGCCCCTCTCCACGAGGTCTGGCTGCCCACACACTGGCCAACATCCTCATTCCCCCCGGCCCACCTCAGCCTTGGGCTCCCCACCTCACAACTGACTCTGCTAGGTGTGAGCTTGCCCCTCCCCAGCCATATCCACGCCCTGTCTCACTGCTCTAACCCACCCGCTCTGCCCCTCTCCCCTTCGGACATGGTCTTTCCCCACAGACAGCTATGAGAATGTAGGCCTATTGAACAATTTGTACGATAGTGACAGTATCATCGAGACAAACATTTCTGGAAGACTTGGGGTCTCCAGTCAACACGATGGCCAACCACAATTCCAAAGAGTTTGTAATGACGACCTGCTGCCCTCCTCCAGACAGAGAGTGGATGTACCCTGAGGGCAGGTGGGGCATGGCCCAGGAGGGAGTTTGTTGGCTTGACACTATATGTTTGCAATGGACTTAATTTTTCTTGCTTCCTCAGTGGGGGAGGGGGAGAGGAAAGTGGAAGGGAGAGAATTCAGGCCATAAAATAAGATAAAATGGATTTTAAAAAAAGAGTTTAAGTTCTATGAGGAGAGAAACTGACTTCCTTGAAGCTAGTAGCTAGACCTTGAGCTTGGAGGTAGGAAGACCTGAGTTCAAATCCAGCCTCAGATACTAACTGGGAGACTCTGAACAAGTCATTTAACCTCTGCTTTCCTTGGTTTCCTCATATGCAAAATGAGGATGATAATAGCACCTAACTTTGCAAACCTTAAGTCTTGCTAGCTAGGATTTATTGACACGGTAGTAGCAGTGATAGATTGTGCTGGTGGTGGTGGTGGTAGTAGTAGTGGTGGTGGTAGTAGTAGTGGTGGTGGTAGTAGTAGTGGTGGTGGTAGTGGTGGTGGTGGTGGTGGTAGTAGTGGTGGTAGTAGTAATAGAAGTAGTAGTAGTAGTAGCAGTATTTATATCCTTAGAGTTTAGTACAGTGTCTAGCATATAGTAAGCATTCAACAAATCTCTCTCTCTTTAACTGTGTATGTGTCTCCTCCCTCTCTCTGTCTCTTTCCTCTGTCTCTTCCCCCCCTCCTCTGTGTCTCTCTCTGTTTTCCCCTCTCTGTCTTGCTGTCTTGCTCTCCTCTTTCTCTCTCTCCTCTCTATCTCTCTGTCTCTTTCCTCTCTCTGTCTCTTTCCTCTCTGTCTCTTTCCTCTCTCTGTCTCTGTCTCTCTGTCTCTGTCTCTCTCTCTCTCTGTTTTCCCCTCTCTGTCTTTCTGTCTTGCTCTCCTCTCTATCTCTCTCCTCTGTCTCTCTGTCTGTCTGTCTCTCCTCATCTATCTGCCTGCCTATCTGTTATCTCTATCTTTCTATCAGCCACCTGATGTCTGTCTGTCTATTAGACCTTGTCTCTATCCCCCAGTGCGTTAGCTCTCCCTCTCAGCTTGGTGCTATTAACAAATTTGACGAGCAGGCTAGGAGTCCCTTCATCCAAGTCATTGATGGAAGGGGTTAGACAGCCCAGAGCCACACCTGGACACCAGGCTGGAGGGATGGAGGAGGGGTGCTCCTATAGAGCCCTGCCTCCCAGGTGACATGAAGCCATCAGTAACTAACCACACCTTCGGGCTCATCACCCAACCAGCTCTGACTGGGCTTCACTGAATCTCCTCATTTTCTTCATCTGCAAAGTGAAGGGGTGCGGGTTGGTCTCTGAGCCTTCTCCCAGCTCTAGAGTGAAGAGCCTGGGATCCTCTGAGACTACATTGTGTTATCTTGTTCACAACAACAGACGACCAAATGCTTTGCTGAAATCTTGGTAAACTTCACTGCCAGCCTTCCCCCAACTTACCTATCAAAAACCCTGTCAACCAAGGCAATATGGGGAGTGTGACCTGTTCTTGCTGAAGCCAGCCTAGCCACTGCTTCCCTTCACAAGCAATCTGAACCCATCCATTTCAAAGCACTTCCTAAAAATTGACCAAGAATCCAAGTCAACTTCGCTGATGTAGAGTTTATACACTGATCTTTCCTTTTCTGAAAATCAGGACACCAGCCCTTCTCTGGTCCTGGGGTGCTTCTCCTCAATTCCCCTCAATCTTTTAAAGAGAACTCTCACAAACAAATGCTCCCTACTCCAGGTGAATTGTAGGCATGAAAAAACAGAAGTCCAAATTATGAGGAAGCTAGCAGCCAGATCCTTAGCTGGATACCCATGATGTCCAGGGGCTACTGCTGGGCTCTTTGTGCCAGGGGTGTGATCCTTTTGTTTTGAGAGAAGAGTGCCAGGTCCCATTCTCCTGTACTCCATAACCCACCAGCCTTGAAAGAAATTAGACTGGGGAAGGTGGGAGACTGAGGACAGGACCCCTTCAGATCCTGGTGCTCAGAGAACCTGCCTGTTTCCTGGTGACTCTGGGCTCACCCAGCAGGTAAACCTCACCCAGTGTGAGTTGTCTGCCTGTTTCTCTCCTGTCTGTCTGTCTCTTTTTCTCCCTTCCTCCCTCCCCCTTGGCCTTTCTCTGCTCATCTGTTCATTCAATTATCTTAATTCTGTTTGTCTGTCTTTCTTTCTGTGTGTCTGTCACTGTCTCTGTCTCTACTGCCTCTTTTTTCTAATTTATTTGTTTATTTTTAGTTTACAACATTCACCTCCCCAAGCTTTTGAGTTTGAAATTTTCTCCTCCTCCCCCCACTCCTCCCTCCCCAAGGCAGCATTCAATCTGATACAGGCTCTACACATACATTCATATCAAACATATTTTCACATTAGTCATGTTGTAAAGAAGAATTAGAACCAATGGAATGAACCACGAGAAAGAAGAAACGAAACAAAAGAGAGCAAATAGCTTGCTTCTATCAGCATTCAGACGCCAGAGTTCTTTCTCTAGATGTGGATAGCATTTTCCATCATGAGTCTTTTGGAGTTGTCTTAGAACCTTGCATTGCTGAGAAGAGCCAAGTCTATCAAAGTCAGGCACTGCAGACTGTGGCTGTAACTGTGTACAGTGTTCTCCCGGTTCTGCTCACTTCACTCAGCATCAGTTCATATAAGACTTTCCAGGTTTTTCTGAAGTCTGCCTGCTCCTCATTTCTTATAGCACAATAGGATTCCATTCCATTCATAGACCACAACTTGTTTAGCCATTCCCCAGTTGATGGGTATCCCCTCAATTTCCAATTCTTTGCCACCACAAAAAGAGCTGCTAAAAATATATTTGTATGTGTGGGTCCTTTTCCCGTTTGTGTGACCTCTTTGGGCTATGGCCCTAGTAGTGTTATTGCTGGGGTTTTTTCTATAATAATAGAAGTAGTGTACATTCACATAGTGCATTAAGGTTTGCAAAGCACTTTACAGATACGATCTTGTTTAGTCCTCGAAACAGCCCTGTCAAAGGAAGGGGCTGTTGTATTCTCCTCTTACAGATGAGAAAACCAAGACAGATCAGAGTGCCAGTGATCGAGGGAGACAGGATTCACACTCGGGTCTTCCTGACTCCATGTCCAACGTGCTGCTGCCTGGCAGCCTCCTTCAGCTCTCTTCTCTGCTCCTTTCTCTCTGTGTCTTTCTGTCTACTCAGTTTCTCTGTCGAGGTCAGTGTCTCTTCTCTGTTGCCCTCCAGGTCAGTCTTTCTGTCCATCTCTGGTGATCTCTGTGTCTGCACTCATTTGTGTCATTTTCTGTTTGTCTCTGTGCCTGCCTCTGTCTCTTCCTGTCTGTGCCTCTCACTTACTATCCAGGTTTCCGATTTACTTGTCTCTCTATGTGTCTCTCTAGCTGTTTCTGTCTGTGACTGTCTCTGTCTATCTCTGTCTCTTTTTGTCTCCGTGTATCTTTTCTCTGTGTCTTCAAACCTCTGCCCCTCTGTCTGTCTCTGTCGATACATTCAGCCATTAACCAAATTGCCAGGACTTGTCTGGATCCTCTTATCTTGGTCCTATCGCACACACTAATGCCTTGGATAAGCAGCAGATATGGGGTCACATAGAAAACATGTCAGTTGAGATAAGATCTCCCCATCCCTCCAAGCTACAGCCTCAAGACTCAGAAGACAACCCACGGGAATTTTGCAGCTTATGACTAAGTTCTAGCTGCAGCTTAAAGCAAGGGAAAACAATGAGAAATTGTATTAACTCCATTTCTATTTACATTTCTGTTCCCAACGCTAATCGTTTAAGTGAGGCCTTCTTTGCAACCTAAAGTGTCATTACCAAATAGAAGAGTTTCTGCTTTGTCTGTCTGTCTGGTCTGTCAGAGAGGGGACTTATGCTCAGGTCCAGGGTGAACCCAGTGTCCTTCAAGCATCCTTCCAGCTTGTGCCAAGGCAGAAGGCCTTAGTGAAATGTGCTACCTTTTGCTCGCAGAGCAGAAGTGAAAAGGGAACCCCAGTGAGCAGCTTTGCCAGAGAGAGAAGGCCTCCCCCCTGTCTGCCTGGTGTGACTGAGGACAGGCAAGTTGGTTCAGTGGAACACGCCTGGCCTGGGAACTGGAAGAACCAGGTGGCTCAGTTCCCTCATTGAGACTCAGTTTCTCATCAGTGAAATGGGCACATAAGGGCTGAGGGGGGCAAATGAACTATTAGAAGACCATAAACTCAAGCCCCAAACCTACCTAAGCAGCAGAGATTATCCTTCCTGTGCCTTGTGCCTTGTCTAAACCTCCAGCTTAGGGATCATGTGCTGCCACCCCCTTATTTTACCACGGAGGGGAGTCAGGGGCAGAGAAGGGATGGGACTCGCCCATGGCGTTGCCAAGCTAGCAAGGAGCAGAGGCTGGGAAGGAAGGATCAAGTCCCACCCTATCCAGTCCTTCAAGGCCTCACGACTTCTCTGGCAAATAGTGTCAGCGGGGTGGCGTAATGGGTAGAGAGCCCACTCTGGAGTCAGGACCTGAGTTCAAATACAGGGTCAGACACGTAATAGCTGTGTGACCTTGGGCAAGTCACTGTTTGCCTCCATCTCCTCATCTGTAAAAATGAGGTGGAGAAGGAAATGGCAAACCTTCAGCATCTCTGCCAAGAAAATCCCAATCGGGGCCATGGAGAGGCAAATGAACAAACAATAGCTTCGGGTGAGTAGACACTGCCTCCATTCACTCAGCCTGGCCCCCTGGAGCATTGCCCAGACCCTGCCGGGGCAGGAGAAGGATGCGCTTGCCGGGCTGGCCCCTGAGGTAGCCGTCAGTGGGGATCGTTCCTGGTCAGGGGGCCCACGAGCATCTACAGACCCCTATGCTCCCGAGGTTCCGGCCACATCATCTCCAGAGTGGAATTCCATTAAATCCTGAGGCCAGCATCATTACAAACGCCCAGAACCTCCCTCTCCCGACCTCCTTGGTCCCTCAGGACAGCCTCAATTTCTTTCCCAGACCACTGGCAGCCTGCTGCCTCCTCAGCTGGCCAGAGAACAGGCAGGGATTCATCCCTTTTCTGGGCTAATTCCTTTAACTTATAGGAGATGTGTTTGCTGACCCCAAACCACACTTTCTTGATGCCTGGGCCTCCCATGGGAGACTCCATGTTAAAAACCCAAGACTGGGAGGCAGGAGTCCTGAGTTCAAGTCCCAATTCTACGACTTATAAGAATGATCATGCCCACAAAAAGTAGGAAGGCCTAGTGGAAAGAGCTGAATTTGGGGCAAGGGATCTGGGTTCAAGTCCTCTCCTGGGTACTTCAAGTCACTTTATTTCTCTGGGTTAGGCTCCTCACGTGTAAAATGAGGGGGCTAGATCAGCTCCTCTTTTCTTGTTTGGCCCTGTGGGTTAGCTCAGAGTAAAGAAATGAGCAGAACACATCAAGTGACTTGTCCAAGGTCCCTGCAGCCCACGTTCAGCCAACTTCCTGGTTTCTGCCCAGCAGGGCTGAACTAGTCTTGCTGGCCTGGATCTCTGGACTTCAGGATCAGGCCCTGGAGAAGAACGCCTGGCCCTTATGGGCAGCATGGACATGGATGAGCGATGGAGCCTCTGTGAGCTCTGCTTTCCTCATCCGTGAAATTGGGACAACACGTGTCCAGCATGGTGGTCTTCCTGAAGCTCAGCACTGGCCAGATCAGTCCCCTGCTGGATAAAGTCCAGGGCCTCCCTGTTGTCCTTAGGACCAAATGCAAACTCCTCAGCCTGGCTTGGAAAGCCCTACACAATCTGGCTCCCGTCATCTGAACAAGGTTATTACAAGGTCATTGTACATTCTGCTTCTTCTGGCCATCTCCCACCTCCAGGTCTTTGCACTACGGATGTCCTCTGTGCCTGCCAAACTCTCCCTCCTTGCCTCCTCCTCTTAGACTATCCCGGTTCTGAGGAGGATCCTCCTCCACAAGACCTCCCCCAGTCATCCCACTCGCCAGCGCTCTTCTCCCATTTACTGGCATTTCCTCATGTGTCCCTTTTGTTTTCCCTCAATATTATGTGAATTCTCTGAGGGAAGACTTCTCCATCTGCGCCCCTAGCATGAGCACAGTGCCAGGCTTGCAGCGGGCTCTTAATAAATGCATGCATGAATGAAGGGGAGTACTTTGGAAATCTTTGGGTACCAGAAAACTGGGAGTTAATGTTATCGTTGGCCGTAGCATCATCAGCGTTCTGGACCGAGGAGGTGTCGGGGCTTCGAGCTCCAAGGCGACTCCCGCTCCCTTGAAGTCTCTGCCTCTGCCTCAGAGGTCCTTGGTGCACAGAAGGCCTTCTCTGCCCATAGCATGAGCACAGTGCCAGGCATGCGGCAGGCTCTTAATAAATGCATGCATGAATGAAGGGCACTACTTTGGAAATCGCCCTCCAAGGTGGTGAGCGCTCCGCTGATGTCTAGCCCCGGGCTCAGAGGTCGAGGCACGCGGATCCCTTTCTCCTTCCACAGCAACCCCCGGGGCCCTGGGGTCTCAGCTGGTCCCTGGGTATACCTAGACCACGTTGTGTTGTGCGCATTAGAAGGATCCCAGTGCATTAGCTGGGACTAGCGGTCTGGCTCGGCTCACTTTCTCTTGCTTAATGGGGTTGGGCTATTCCCAGGGGCTCCTCAGGCCTGGCATGGGGGCGGAGTGAGAATGTGGAGTGTGCACAGGAATCTGGGGCCGATTCTGCGCCGCCCCGGCCTCCAATCAATACTGGTTAGTCGTAATAGCCGCAGGTTTGCCGAGCACTTCACACTCATAATCTCGTTTGGACCTCCAGCAGCCCAGGCAGAGACCACAGGCATTATGGGCTCCATTTTTCAGACGAGGAAACTGAGGTAAAGTGACTGTCCTAAGGCCTCCGTGCGAGGCCTCCCTGGACTTGGGGCCTCGAGGTTCGGCCCCGGTTCTGGTGGCGGCGGCCCCTTCTCTGTGTTGTCTTACCCCGTCAGAATGGAAGCCCCCGGAGGACAGGGGCCTCCTCTCTTTGGGTTGTAAGTGTATTCCCAGGATTTGGCACATAGTCAGCCGAGCCTTGAAGGGAGCAGGGAAAACCTTCCATGCATGGGCTAGGGGACTGATGCAAAAGGTTTGGAGGTGGGAGAGGCCTGTGAAATCAGTTTGGAGAGCCAGATTGTAAAGCAGTTTAAAGGCCAAACAGGAATTTCTGTTTTATTTAGAGGCAGCCAGTGTGGTGCGGTGGATAGAGCACCAGACCTGGCATTAGGAAGACCCGAGTTCAAATCCAGCCTCAGCTGTTTACTAGCCTTGAGACCCTGAGCAAACCCCTTAGCCCCGCTCTGCCTCAGTTTCCTGTTCTGTATAAAAGCACCCATTTAACAGGATTGGAGTGGAGGATGGGAAGGGGGTGTGTGTGAAGTGTTATGGGGTGGGGGTTGGGGGGACTCTAGATGCATCAGGGACAAGACTGGCCACTGCCGGTATGGGACCCTGGCTGTCTGAGGGCGCTGACCAACCTCGAGAATGGAAGGAGTTGGGGGGAGGCCTGGGCTTCCGGGGAAAGGTCATGGGTTCCACCTGGAGTTGCCTCTGGAGCAGCAGGGACCGTAGAGACCATTGAGTGGAACTAGGACCCAGAGAATCCAGCTGACCGTGCTGGGGCTGCACCACAGGTGGGTAGTTCGCTGAGTTGAAATAGGAGCCCTAGTGACCTGCATCCAAAACCAGCCCCATTCCTGCTCCAGCTTCCTATCTCTTTAGAGGACAGCATCTGTCTTGAGGGGTAGTGAGCCTCCCATCCCTGAAAGTCTTCAAAGAGATAAAGAGCAACAGAAATCAGAATCCAAACCCACACCCTCTGCCTTGAAATCCAAGCTCTTTCTACTAGATCATGCCAGGCTGGCATCCTGTGAAAACCTTAAAGGTGTAGAGAAACACAAGTTGGTGAAGTGATTAAAACTCCCTGCTGTGGGCAGGGCCACACCCAAGCCCATGGCTTGCCTGAGTTCCTGTGGCCCAGCAGCCCAGCCCTGGTGGCTGTCTCTGGGCACTGAGCCAGGCTGGGCCTCTGGGAACAGCCCCACCTGTCCCAGAGCCATGTTCAAAGCCTTCCTGAATCAGCAGGAGGTGACACCCCACCCCCTTTCCAGGTTCCAGAGCCAGGGCCCCCTCCCCCGCCCAGGTTGACCCCACCAGGGGGACACCAGCAGAAGAAGGTCAGGACCCTCAGGGAGGAAAGATGGTAAAATATTGAATTTTATTTTTCAGACTTCTGGAAGGGAATGTACCTGGTCAAGTCCCCAGTGCCCTCAGGCCTTCCTGGGGTCTGAGCTCGGCCAGTCAGGCTTGGGGGCTGGGAGGTGGGAGGGCTGAAGGCAGATTGGGGCTAAGGCAGGGAGATCCAGCTGCTGGCTCCAGTTCTAGCATACTCTAGGCCTCAGTCTCCCCATGTGAGGAGATCAGACCCAGCTCTAGATTCCAGAAGCCCTTCCCAGACCTCATGTGCCAAATGGGGATTTCGACCCTTGACTTGCCTCCTTCCCAAAGCTGCAGTGAGGGCCTGGGGGCTCATGAGGCCTGGGCAATGAGGGGAAGGGAAGAAATGCAGAAAAGGGATGTGGGAGAGTGAACAGAATCTGGAGAACCCAGAGCCTGAAACAGCACCCAGAGAAAAGGCAAAAGGAAAGAAAGATTCTGCTTTAAAGATGAACAAGAGACTTATTCAGATTGGGGAGATGGCAGGACTGGGAGGGGCCCCAGAGCAGGGGATGGCAGGGCTGGGAGGGGCCCCAGAGCAGGGGATGGCAGGGCTGGGAGGGACCCCAGAGCAGGGGATGGCAGGGCTTGGAGGGGCCCCAGAACAGGGGATGGCAGGGCTGGGAGGGGCCTTAAAAGATAATCAGAACTAATCCAAATCCCCCTTCCACAGGGCTTTATACAAAGTCATACCAGAACCCCAGCCCTCTCTCTCCTCCCCAACACTGTGACCCAGAGGTCATCTGAATCAAGAAGAAGAGGCCTATAACAAAGTGCTTTTGTAATCCTCCAAGTGCCCCCCATCTTTGGGCCAGCCTGGTCATGTGGTTACCTGCTCCCCACTTTCCCTGTTCCCCATTTTCAGTGAAAGGAGGCTGAGGCCAAAAGAGACCATGGGACTCTCCCAAACTGTCCCAGTGAGGCTGGGTCAGAACTGAGCTGGACCGGCCTTATAATGGGGGGAGGGGCCTGCCTACACCCTTGCCCAACCCCACTTCACCAGCTGCCTCTCCAGACCCAGAGGTGGGGCCGGGCCCGAGGGAGTGCAGGCACTGGAGTGGAGGGGGCTGTGTGTCTGTGGAGGTGTGGGAACAAGGGCCGGGGAGGCCCCCAGCCCATGGCGGCCAGGCTGGAGGAGATGTCCTTTGGGCTTAGTGTGCTGGGGTGGGGTGGGGACAGAGGCTGCATTCATCTGTGTACACACAGAAATATGTCTGGACAAATGCCCACATGAAGTCACAGATTCCCCCCCAAGCACATTTGCTGCCTGTCAGGCCACAATTCAGGGGAGCTCCTATTCCTGAAGGCCAAGCCTCGACTCCCTCCTCCATCAGCTCACAGAGTACCCTTGGGCCCATCTAACCAGATAGCTGAGAACCTAGCCCAGAGCCCAGAGCCCAGAACCCAGAACCCAGCCCTACCTAGAACCCAGAGCCCAGAGCCCCAGAGCCCAGCCCTCTCCAGAGCCCAGAGCCCCAGAGCCCAGAACCCAACCCTACCCAGAGCCCAGAGCCTGGTGCCCAGCCCTGCCCAGAGCCCAGAGCCCAGATCCCAGATCCCCAGAGCCCAACCCTGCCCAGAGTCCAGCCCTACCCAGAGCCTATAGCCCACAGCCCACAGCCTGGAGTCCAGCCCTAGCCCAGAGCCCCAGAGCCCAGAGTTGACAACCCAGAGCCTGGAGCCCAGCCCTGCCCAGAGCCCAGAGCCCAGAGCCCAGCCCTGCCCAGAGTTTCAAACCCAAAGCCCTGGCTCCCTTGGAGCCCATCCTGTCCAAACTCCCCCTACCCCTTAGGCTTCCATCAGCATTCTCAGTGAACCAATGGCTCCTGGAGCAGCCGGCTTGGGGAGGGGAGAGCCAGGCCCAGGGGTTCCCACGGTTCCCGAGCCTCACACAAACAGCCTTTCTTTGCCCCCCGGCTGCACAGATGGTCCCAGGCGGGCTGGGGCAGAGTTCAGTGCATCTGGGGCCCCCCTCCCCACCTAATGCTGGCAGCCAGACAAAGGGGGGCCCGGCAGCCCCCAGACGAGGCCCGTCTCGCCTGGCAGCCTGGGCTCAGCATTCTCTCAGAGCCAGGAAAATCGTGCCAGGAGTCAGCAAACAGGTGGGTGAGAGAAGGGGCCTCCCTGCCCCCCTGCTCACCCCAGAGCCAGCTGCATCCCCAAGCCCCCCGCCCCAGTCCTGGCTCGCAAGTCCCAGCTTAGTCCCAGGGAGGATGTAGGGAACCCTACCAGGCCCTACCCAGGCCAACCTTCTGAGCTGGCACAGGTGATACTGGTCCCTCGCCCAGTCACCCCCAGGCCCGAGAGGCCCAGGTCCACAAGGTCAGCACCCCCGCCTCATGCTGACAGTACTCAGGGTTTCCCTATCACTTCCCAGGGGAGAAGAGGCAGAAGGGTTCTAGGGAAAGAACCCAGGAGGTGGAGTCACAGGCCCTGAGTTCAAATCCTGACTCCCCAATACTTGTTGTGTGACCTTGAATTGGTCACAAGGCTTCCTCCCAGGCCTTGGTTCCCTTCCCTGTAGAATGAAGGGTCTGAACCACATGACCTCAGAGGCCCTTCCAGCCCTAAATCTATCGATGGTCTTGACAGACTCAGGGAGCCTGGCTTCCAGCCCCTGACCCCAGCACATCCCCTCTCTTTCCTCGACGGGCCTCAGGGTGTGGCAGCCACCCTCACTGAGGGCCCACATGGCCTTGGCCAAGGTGACCTTAGTTTCCTGCAGTGCTAACCCCATAGGCTTGTGGGAAGGCTCAGGACCACAACAATTGCTGGTCTTTGTCTTTTCCCTCTGAGCGCTCAGACTGGCTTGGTAGCAGTGCCCAAGGGCCCCTAGGGGTCAGGGAGGGAGGGGGAGAGGATGCGCCAGGGCCATGGGACCTCAGGCCCTTGCCCTCTCTGGAGCCCTTCTCTCCTCCTGGCCCCAAGGTGGCTCCAGGCCCAGGGGCCTTGCTCTCAGACAGTCAGGTCTTTGCTGTGCTGGGGACGTGAATGCCTGAGACAATGACTGTGGGTTCTCTTGGGACATTGGCCCTTCTCCGGCCAAACAGCGCGTGCTCAGAAGCCACCAAAGGAAACGCAGGAGGCTCATCAGGTCACAAGCTTGGGCCCAAAGTCACCCAGTCAGCAAACCTTTCTGAAGTACCTGAGCTAACCACTAGACTTACAAGGAAAGGCCAAAGACAGTCATGCTCTCCAGAATCCCCCAGTCTGAGGGAACTTCAGAGTCCTCTGGCCCATGCCCCTTCCTTCACAGAGAAGGAAACTGAGTCCAGGCCTGGGTCACACAAGCTAACCCAGAAGAGTTGAGATCTGAACCCAGGTCCAGCTCTTTCCCCTCTCCAGGAGGGAAGTCTCTGAGAGATAGAAATCATGTCTCCATGCCTCAAAAAGCTCTCCCTCCCAACAGAAGCAGCCTCAGAGCAGAATGACTGCCAAGAGGGAGTGAGTTCTCCATTGGGCCCCCAGTCAGGGCTGCCTTTGAGGACTCCTTATTAAGCAGGATCCCCTTCTGTTCTTGTGACTGAGCCCTGGGAGGGAGGGCCATAGCCTTGTTGGCTTGTGTTGGCATCCCAGCAAAGAGCTCAATTAGGAAGGCCGACATCACCCACTGACCCTGGGCCATGGCCCCTTGTCCTGACACTGGATTTCAATGACTGGAGGAGAGAGTGAGGCTGAGACTTTGTGCAGCTCTGTCTCACATCCACTCATAAGGGGTGATATCCTTGGTCCTCTTGGAGAATGAAGGACGAACAACAACTTCCCAGCACTTGCACCATGCCTGGCACATAGGGGGCACTTGAAGAAATGCTTTCTCCCTGGGTCAGAACTCTTCAGCCCATTTGCCAGAGAAGCAAACAGAGGCCTCAGGCCTCCAGGGCTGTGCCAATGAAGGCACACTCAGTAAGACTCTCAAAGGCCTCTCTCAGTTCCCAGATTCTGTGAGGACTCGGAATCCAAACTGGCCTGGGTGGGGGGTAGTGGCTACAAGGTCATTCCTGAGGCAGGGATTGTTGGGACCAAGGGTTCAGGGGCTGGACCAGACTTTGCTCGGTCACATTTGTGCTCCCATCCATAGAGAGAACTCCTAGTGCAGAACTTTCCTTTACCAATGAGCACAGCTTATGGTCTGGGAGAGCTCGGGCCACAAGAGGTGAAGCTTCGCCCAGGTGCCAAAGCCTGGGTCTCTACTGATGACAGAACCCTGCCTCCAACCAAAGTCCACCTCTTCCAGGCAGCCCGGTCTGACCCCTCCACACCCAAGCATTGCAGAGTTGTCGGTGATCTCATCCAGCCCGTCACTTGCCCTTCCGTAACGCCCTGGACCCAGAAGGTTGTGGCTGCTACAAAGTCAGGAGCCATGGCTTCCAAGGCAACCTGGCCCTTACTGGCTGTGCCGATGGAGACAGGTGCCCTCCTGCCTCAGGTAATAAGGCTCGTCACCCCAATCCCAACAAGGGGAGTCTCAAAGCTCCTACGAGAAGCGCTTTGTGGCCTCGAAGCCCGTGGACAGGTGGCTGCATGGTGCGGTCGATGGAGGCCTAGGTCTGGAGTCAGGAAGACAAATCCACACCCCGCCTTGGACACTCACTAAGTGTGTGTTGGATAAATGTGGAACCCTGGGCAAGTCACTAAATTGATCTGCTTCAGTTAGCTCAGCTCTAAAATGGGGAGAATAACAGCCCCTACCTCCCTGGATGGCTGTGAGATCCTCTCTGTAAAGTCATTAGCATAGAGTCTGGTACACAGTAGATGCTTAATAAGTGTTTATTCTCTCCCCCCTCCCAATAAAAGCCATCTGTGCTCATTCCAGGCACTCACTGCTTGTTGAATGAATGCAGGGGAGCCTGCAGGAGATATCGGGGCACTCTCCCACTCCCAACCCACTTCCTCCATCTGGGGGCCCCCCAGTCTAACACCAAGGGAACTATGGTGGAAGCCCTGCCCCAAGGATGTGAGCCATAGCCAGGCTTCAGCGACTGACAATCGAAGGAGAGGAGTTCCCCCTTGTGGAGTGTGTGCGGATGGCAGCGAGAACAGAGAATGTCAATTATTAGGGACCTTAGAATATGAAATACCAGAGCTATGGGAGGTCCAGAACATGGAATGTCAGAGCTGGGAGGGGCCTTAGAGCAGGGGATGTCAGAGCTGGGAATATAAGCACAAAGAATGGAACCCTCCCCCCCACCACCACCAAGAGCTCTGTTTGTAATGTAATGGAGGAGATGAAGGGTGTGTTCCAAAAGCTCCACAACATACACCGAAGTGCATAAATGAAAAGCAGTTCATTCAAAATCAGCACCAAGCGTGGCTTCCTGTGGAGGGTGATGCCTGAGCTGAGGGGCTCTCTGAGGTAGAAGTGAGGAGAACACTCTAAGCATGAGGGAAGGTCAGTGCAAAGGCCAGAGGCAGGAGATTGAGGTTTGTATGAGCAGTAGAGGAAGGGCTGATTTGGCAGGATAGACAGCTCAGGGCAGAAGCAGGAGTGCTGGCTACGGGGCAAGAAGGGGTCAAATGCAGGACATCAGGATCAGCTGAAAGGACCAGGGATGTTTAGCCTGGAGAAGACTCAGCAGGAGGGCACGGTTTCCAGAAAATGGAATAGAGGTAGTGAGTTCCCCGTCATCAAATGTGTTCTAGCAGAAGCTAGATGCTCACCCATCAGAAATGCTACAGGAGGGATTCCTCAGTCCAGTGGGAAGTGAGGGGTGATGGAGGCAGGTGTGTTATAATGGAAAGAACTTGAGATTTGGAGGCAGAAAGTAAATTAGAGATCATCTAATGTGACCCCCTCCTGCTCCAGATGAAGAACAAGTCCTCTGGGGTGATGGCTCTTCTCCTCGCTCACCTGTAGCACAAGGGGGTTGACTAGAAGACCCCTGAGGACTCCTCCAGCTCCAGAGCCAATGTCCTGCAGAGATAACATTAAAAAAGCCTGGGAGCTGAAGAACCAAGATGACCTTGGTCCTCTCTCTCTCTCTCTCTCTCTCTCTCTCTCTCTCTCTCTCTCTCTCTCTCTCTCTTTCCTCCTATGTGAGATGAAGGAGTTGGGCAAGATGGCGGCCCAGTCCCTTCCAACTCTAAATCTATGATGCTCTTCTAGCTGGTGTGCCCTGGGCTCCCTCTCCTAGAATCAGGATGTTCCCCCTCTCCCTACAGCTCTAAGGGTACCCTGAGGGGTTGGGTGTCTCTTCTCTAATGCTATTAGGTACAGACCCCTTTTCCCATTGCGTTTCCCATCTCGGTTGGATCCAGTAACTAGCATTACAGTTCCATGTAATATGGATCAGCTTTCACAAAGGCGTGGTTACTTCAGTGACTGAGGAAGAACAAAAGTGCAAATATTCTGCCTTTCGCACATACTTGCCGACCTCAGGAGCACACTCTATTCCATACTACCTCAGCCTCTGGGGAGAGTGTGCTTAAACTTAGCTCAGTTTCTACATAGCATTGGTCCCACCAAGGTCAAATCCAAATGTGGTATCACTATCACATAAGTTTTTATCTCAGTTACTCAAGACTATGTCCCTAGGGTCACTCCTTGTTCCTCAGGGCATCAGTGCTGGTTTGGCTGAAAAAAAAAATGGGACTTGGGCTCCTGGAATTGAAGACTTCACAGGGCTCCCACAGGTTCTTTCTCAGTACTTTTCAAGCCTTCCAAGATCGGAGAAGAAGAAAGACAAGAAGAAAAAGGAGGAAGAGGAGGAGGAAGAGAAATGCTGAGGTCCAGGAGCCTGACCCATGTCAAAGGGCCATGGGTCAGTCTCTGAAGTCAGAGACAAGGCTTTTGTATGGCACCAGCTGCACCAGAAAAGGAGTCAAACTCAGAGAAGAGAAGGCCCAGGCTGATGGCAGACTTGGGAGGGCATCTTCAGCTCTAGATCCGGAGCTGTAGTTAATCAAAATCTGCCATTTGTGACAGGGCCAGAAGACAGGAGCCAGTGTCAGAATGCCCTTGCACATTCCTCCAACTCTAGGCATTTTCGCTGCATATCATGTCCAGTTTCCCAGTAGCAAGTTCCCTAGCCTCTTCCATGAGAAGAGGCACTCTGCACAGGTGGGTCCTCTTCCATGATGACTCTAAACATGAGACAGAACTGGAAGCAGGTCCCCAGGTGCCAGCTATAGGCCTCTGTCCCTGTACCAGAGTGATCAATCTCCCATTGTAAGTGGCCAGTGTAGTGATCCCAGGGCTGCGATATCTGATTACAAGCTATTTGTGTGGTGCGCTTTCCCCACCATAACCCTGTGAATCATAAGCTGAGAGAGTGGAAGGGACTTGACCAAGCTCCAACAGTCAGTGTTGGTCTTGAGATTTGAACCCAGAACTCTTGGCTGTTAGGACAAATCCTAATTCCAGGTGCTTTATGGGTTCCAGTCCTAGCTTTACTAGTTTCTACCTGTGTGACCTCTCTTGGTCAGTCCTTCAACTGCAAAACAACGGAGTGGGATTAGATGACCACCTCTGAGGGCTATGAGCCTGTGAGCCGTTCAGTCTTGGAGAAGCTGGACAGTGAGCCTGTGATACAGATTCCTGAGATGACCACAAGGGGGCGCTTGGAGCTTGACTCCTCACATGCAGGGTGGTTGAGTATTTCAGAGTCAGGGCCAGGCAAGGGACTGGGTGAGTTTCAGCCGGGGTGGAAATGATCTGACCCTAAATGTGCAGAAGACGAAATGCCTCCTGCTGCCCTCTCCCCTACCAACCCCAGATGCATAATAGCCCACAGCCCTCTTTGCCCAGAGACAATGCATTTCACACCTCACCCTGTCCAGCCAGAAGGGGAGAGCACAGCCCTCTTAGTCTGGAGACCTGGGCTCGGGTCCCAGGTGTGCTATTAACTGAATGTCCCTAGGCAAGTATCACCTCCCGACTGAGCCTCAGTTTCCCACTCTGTAGAAAGACTAGAATCTGAGCTACCTGACCCTAGGGTCTGTGAACATTTTAAAGCATTTTATAGCTAGACTAAATTAGAGTAAGTTTCCTTCATAATTCTTAGTATTTTATACATTTAAAAACATTATTCTGAGAAAGGGCCCATAGGCTTCCCCAGCCAACATACCAAAGGGAAACCATGACGCAAGAAAAAGCTAGATGGCTTCTGGGTTCCTTTCCAGTTGAGAATCCTTTAACCTTATCATAAATATAACATCATTATGCAAAGTATAGGGTGTGAGAGCCCAGATCAGACAGGCTTCAGAGCTCGAAGGGGCCTCAGAGCCCATCTGGTCCCTACCACTTCATCTCACAGAGGAGGAGACAGGCCCAGGAGGTGAAAGGGACTTGCCCAGAGCCACACAAATAGTAACCAGTATTGGGATTATTGTAAGAGAGAGGCTTGTTGGAGGTTGTGTTGAGAGGTAGGATGGTGGGATGGCCAGAGAACTGGACTTGGAGTCAGGAAGTCCTGGGTTCAGACCCCATCTGCATTGTACAGGCTGTGTGCCTCCTCTTCCTCATCTGTAAAACGGGAATGCCCCTTAGCCCTACAAAAGTTAAACAGGGTTCAGGGCTCTCTGTGGACCAGCATCTGCTTGGAACCGCAGCTTCCAAACCCTGAGCAAGCCCAATGTATTTGCTTTCACTAGGTCAACCAGAGGGAACATTGGTCCAAAGGGGAAAAGAAATACGGAACAGGTCATCAAAGGGACAAGAAAGACTTCCCCCAAACAAATCCTGGGGAGCACACACTGCCACTGGTTAGCACAGCATCAGGGTGGGAAGGGAATGAGGACAACCAGAGAGCACGCGTGGACGAGCGCACGCATCAAGAGCACGAGCAGCCGCTACTGCATGGGGATCTAGGTTTAGATGGGGAGGGTCACAACCAGGAAACGTGTGAGGTGCAACTGAAACCTAGAAGCCAGAGGGCCAACGCCGGTAGCTTCGGGGCTATGTGGAGGCATCCTCACGGAGCTGCTGCTCTCTGCCGCCATCTGCTGGAGGCTAGCTGCAAAGACGCCTCTTCAGGGCTACTTTCTGCTGCCACCAACTAGTGTGCCGTAAGCAGCCAATGTGGGGGGGGGGGGGGAGGACCGCAGTTCTTTGGTTCATGGGTCTAGCAAGCTTTAGCTCCTTTTATGATGCAGAGCCCAGGCCAGCCAGCTAGCTAGAAAAGGCCTTCTGTAGTCTGTCTTTTTTACTCCCTTCTCACCATTGCTCAGTATAAAATTGCATCTGAGTTATGGCTGGAAATTTCTTTCAGCCTCTGGCATACCCCCAGATTGGGAGCCTGTCAAACAGGACTGGGGAGTCCACACGACAGAACTGCAACGGTACTGGGTGGGACCATGTAATATTAATTAAGTTGGGACTTTTTTACTGTTTTCTCTTTTAGCACTTATTTAATCAAGGGCCCCTGAAGAGTTTGGCCTTTATTTCTTTGATTAAATTAGGAGTCCTTGATGACCTCCTTGCCTGAAGGGAAAGCCTAGTTTACATGGGTTTGAGTGACATGTTTGTGACATCAGAGGCTTTTAGACCATGTGGGTTTAAGTTGCATTTTTCTGATGCTTTTTGGTCATGTGGGTGAATCACATGTGACTCACCTTTGACCCTAAACAAGAATATAAAGGGCATTCTCCCTTGGGGGCTCTGAGCCACTGGAGGAGTGGCATGTGACTCTGGGCCAGCTGCTGTTAAGAGCTCCCCAGCTTGTAAACTCAGATGTTGATAGTTTCTCGGTAACTATGAATTGTGATCTGGTCTGTTTATATTGTGTATGTTTGTAACTTGTTTGTATTTGCTCTGAAGTTGAGGTTGCTGGCTTTTCCTCCTGAACTAAGTGAGTTTATATGTATATGTTGGATTAAAGCAAGCTTGTTAACCCCTTAATGTTGCTTTCCTTACTAAAGCAGATCAAAAGAACTTGTGCTGGCAGCATTCTTGTTGTTGGGCTTGTGTTGGTCTTTCACCCCCACAACAGCGGCTAGCCAAATTGTTGCAACAGACTGTGATGTAGTCATTCCTTTCAAGTCCCATAATGCCTACAGTGGCCAATCATCTTGGGAACACGATGGATAGGGGTCACCTGGAGCTGTCACCCTTTTCAAAGAAGCAATGTCTGGGAGGAGGGAAGGTACAGGGCTCAGTCAGAAGCAGCTAGGATCAAATTTGGGCTCTGCTATTCATCACCATTACCCCTCTAGTAAAATAAAATGGATGCACAAGATGACCTCTAACATCCCTTCTACCTCTGATTCTGTTCCATATATTTCTACACTTCTTATAAACAACAATGCTGTCTGTGATAGTTATCTCGGTTTGACTCTTATTCCCCTAATAAACTATAAGGGTAAGAAACATATCTTATTAAAAGTCTCTTCCTAATGCTCCACGTAGGACCCTGCACACAGTTGGTGCTTAATAAGTGCTGGTTTTGTTTTTGCTTTATTTTAAAATTTCTGTGTAGTCTCTTTTCCTTTGTAGAGAAATACTAGAAACCATAATCCTGTGCTCTGGAGGGTATAGAGAAAAAGGAGAGTGAATTCTGTTAAATTGAACCGCTGATGATTGAGCTCCTGCGTTTAAGACTTTGTCCATGGCCAAAGATGAAAGCCAAGGAAATCCTTGACTCTCAGGAGCGAATAGCCTCATTTGGGGGTGGGCGGGGAGGCTGACACACAAACATCTATGAGGATAATACCCAGAAGGGTGTAATGGGGCAAAGGGGAACCAGTGGTGGCTGAGAAACATTTGAGAAGAAACAGATCAGCTTCCCAGTGCCAGGCCAAGAACCTCGGTGACTGATAGGACCTCTAGGAGGTGGGGAAGAGGTCATTCTGATTCAGGTCTAGCAGGTCTCCCATCCCAGGAGCCAAACAGGTTCAATGACTGGGAAAGCAACAAAGCCTGGGGGCCTGAGTTGGGGTTCAGGGATCAGGGAAGGCTTAAAAAGTAGTGAAGGGTGAAAGCCCCAGGGCCCCAGGCAAGGTTCCCACTGATTAGTCCAAGGAGGAGAGAGTGCTAAGGAAGCTAAAGTGATTCTGTCAGGCCTGGGGCCCAAGGCTGTTCCTTCCCCACAGCCCACAGAGCCCCCTCCTTCAGGAGGGGAGAGGCTTCAGCACCTCTCACCTGAACTACTGTATCACCTTCTCATCTGTCCATGACCCCAGTCTCTCCCCTCTCCAGATCATCCCTTCCGACAACCAATAAACCATCTTCCCAAAATACGAGTCTAACCATAAAAGTGTTCAAGGGCTTCTTACAGTGTTGAAGATAAAATCTAAGTTTTGCATATACAGTCCTTCATAGCCTAGCTCTAGGCTTCCTGTCTTTGACGATCACTGGAGCATTGCCCACTGGGCATTCCAACCAACCTGGATGACCAGCTATTTCCCAAGTTCAGATTTTTTTCTCCCCCCTCCAAGCTTTTGCCTAGGCTGTCCCCAGTGCATGGCATTCATGGCCCTGCTCACTCTGCCTCTTAGAATCCTCAGGGTCCTTCAAAGTTCAGTTTAGAAGCCTTTGCTGGATTTCTAGCTTTTTGGTGTCCCTGACTCCTTAGGCAGTCTGATTAAGACTATGGACCCCTTCTCTGAATCATGCCTTTAAATAAATGCAGGAAAGGCAAAATTTCAGTCAGAGATGAGTGAATATCAAGCTGCCATTTTCCTCCAAAATGACATGGGGCAGCTGGGTGGTGCAGTGAGTAGAGCACCAGCCCTGGAATCAGGAGGACCTGAGTTCAAATCCAGCCTCAGATGCTTGACACACTTTCAAGCTGTGTGACCTTGGGCAAGTCACTTAACCCCAATTGCCCTGGCTTCCCCCCTTCAAAAAAAGAAAAAAAATACAAAAGAAAAAAAGGAAACGACATTCCCTACAATGCTTTTGGGCAAGGAGAAACTCATCCATTAGGAGAGATTCTAAAGGAAAAGGCCCGGGATATAGGACTTGTGCACACAATGGAGATATTGCACCTTGAAAAAAACACCAAGGATGCTAGGAGTGACAGCAGAGATAGGAAAGAGGAAAGATCAAAGGATCCTGAGCCAGGGAACCTGTCTAGATGCGGGGAACCTCAGGTTCCAGGATTGGCCATGCTAAAATCCCAGATTCCTCCAAATGGCCGGCTGTGTGTCCATGCTGACAGGCCAGCGGCTGGAATGGCAGAGAGGCAAGAGCTTAGCACCCGCCTCCCTGATGGAGGGGGGAGGGGTGATCCAGGAGCAGCATCTGCAGATGCCGGCCCTCTGACAGATCAAGGCAGGAGTGAGGGGAATGGGTGCCTTCCCTTCCCACTGCACGAGGGAGACGGAGCGGGTGCTTTGGAGAGCCACCGATGCTCCCAGGATGCACGTGGAAGGAGGCTGCCAGGAATGCTGGCTCTTGTTGCTTTATTAATTACCATGTGTTTTCTTTTTTACGTAATGTCCCCTCTGTGATTAATGTTGGCTGGTTTTGGGGCAAGGATTCAGAGGAGGGGCAGGAAACGGGGGCTGAGAACGGTAATTGGAGTCGCTATGAACTCCTGAACATAGCTGGGGGCTCTTACAAAGCAGGGACTGATTCAGGACAGAGTCTCCAAAAGAATAAGGAATAATAATAGCTAACATGCTTGCTATGTGCCAAGGACTGTGCTAAGCACTTTATGGCCATTGTCTCACTTGATCCTCACAACAACCCTGGGAGGTAGGTGCTCTTATGACCCCCATTTTACAGATGAGGAAACTGAGGCAGAGGAGTTAGGTCACTTGCCCAGGGCCATAAAGCTAGTAAATATCCAAGCTGGATTTGAACTCAGGTCTTCCTGACCCCTGGCCCAGTGTTCTATCCACTACAATTCCTAGCTGATTGTTCCTGGGCAGGAACTTGGTGCTACCCTTATCTCTTTCCCCCATCCCCCAGGTTAAAAGTTGGCAGTCCAGGTAAACTGGACCATCTGTTAAAATACATCATAAATATTCATAAATAAATTCAAAAATATTCATAGAACATAGTCACAGCCAGTTATCCCAAAGGCGCAGTGAGTAATCCAGTCTCTAGAATATATTATCCACATTAGCCATGTGAGCAGTAAGCAGGTGAGCACGCAGCAACATAATGTAACCCAGTGGAGCATCGGACCAAGCACCCAGGTCTGGACAGCGTGAGCCCACCACAGGCAACTCACGTCAGGCTCATCTGCAGTACCCAGGCAGAGACGTCCTAGTGTACGGAACAAAGATGTGTAATGCAACAGTGGCAAATAGTGAGCCAAGCCCATAGCTGACAGAGAATATCTAACACCATCGACTGTGGCTACATATGTTACACACACTCCCTCAGTGTAGCCCTTCCTCAGTACTCCCAGGTGATTGGACCCATCTCATGGGATATTAGAGCTGGGCGGGGGGCGGGACCTGAGAAAACAGGATGTCAGATCTGAGGAGGATATAGAATGTCAGCACTGGGAGATACCTTAGAACAGGGAGCGATGTTAGAAGGTTCAATATCAGGGTTAGGACAGACCTTAGAACAAAGAATGTCAGACCTGGAAAGGGCCTTAGGATCCAAGATATAGAATGACGGGACAAGAAACATAAAATGTGGAACATCAGAGCTAGAAGGGACTTCAGAACACAAAATGTTGGAGCTGGAAGGAATCCTGGGACCCTGAAACATAGACAAGGCAGTGTGGTGCAGTGGAAAGCACCCCAGTTTGGGAATGATGAGACCTAGGTTCAAATCTTGCCTCTGATGTGACTGTGAACACATCAATCTTGCTGAGGCCTAGATTCTTGTTTATAGGAAGTTGGAGGTCATCCACCAGACCAACCGATTGTCCACATCATAAAAGGATCTCTGCTTTGGAGAGGTCCGTGTAGCAAAGGGGCTGAGTGGTTCCTTTGCCTATGAAAGGGGCAGGAAATGGACTGAGGGCTGACAGACACAGTGCCTTGTTCTGATCGCTCCAGGGCTTCTCCTCCCATTCATTTATGTATATAAACAGGAGTCTTCCAAATGGGGGAACAAATGCTGATGGGTCAGTTAAAAAAGGTGTTATGAAGACAGATTTCAGTCCCTAAGGGTGCTCTCAACCCTGGAGACTCAATGGTGTTCTTGAAGACTATATGGGTGAAGGTGGTGATTTCTACTTCTTTGCCTCTGCCCCCAACAGCAGTGTCACTGCTGCAGCAGATGAACATGGGGATGCCAGACATGTTTGCACACAGCAAGTCAGGGTCAGCATTTCCAGAACACAGACCTTCTAGTTTGAGAAGACTTCAGGGAGAGACAGTTTCCCACCTAGATCTGAGATTCTGCAAGTTGGGAGATGGCAAGCTTGAGCCAAGCCTCCATGGGAACAGACTAAGGAGGCTTTTCACTGGTCTTAGGGTAAGAATTCTGATTTTTCCTGAACGAGCCCAGCAGCGCGCTAACCAAAGATTCGAGCTTGTATGGAGTTGCGGGGAGGAGGAAGGTTTCGAAGGAGTCACCCAAAGATTACTGTGCATAAAGTGAGAGAGCAGCTAGGCGAATAGAGCACCAGGCTGGACTTAGGAAGACTCCTCTTCCCGAGTTCAAATCTGACCTCAAACACTTCCTAGTTGGGTGACCATGGGCAAGGCATTTAACCCTGCTTAGCTGTTTCCTCATCTATAAAATGATCCAGCAGAACCACTCCAGAATCTTTGCCCAAGAAATGGGGTCAGGAAGAGTTGGACATGACTGAACAAAACCTGAAATGGAGGTATAATATCTGGAACACCTCCACCAGAGTTATGGTAGGGAATCATACTTGTAAATTCTATTAAGTTGCACTGGGAGTTGTTGTAATGTTGATAAAGTAAGAACTCTGGGAAAGACCTTAAAGACAATTGAGTCTAATGGCCTCATTTTTTTTTTTAAATGCAATTTATTTAACATATTTGGTTTTCAGCATTGATTTTCACAACATTTTGAATTACAAATTTTCTCCCCATTTCTACCCTCCCCCCCACTCCAAGATGGCTTATATTCTGGTTGCCCTGTTCCCCAGTCAGACCTCCCCTCTATCACCCCGCTCCCCTCTCATCCCCTTTTCCCTTCCTTTCTTGTAGGGCAAGATAAATTTCTACGCCCCATTGCCTGTGTATCTTATTTTTTAGTTGCATACAAAAATTTTTTTGTTTTTGAACATCTGATTTTAAAACTTTGAGTTCCAAATTCTCTTCCCTCTTCCCTTCCCACCCACCCTCCCTAAGAAGTCGAGCAATTCAACCTAGGCCACAGCATGTATCATTATGTATAACCCTTCCACAATACTCATGTTGTGAAAGGACTAACTACATTTTGCTCCTTCCCAACCCATCCCCCTTTATTGAAATTTTCTCCCTTGACCCTGTCCCCTTTCCAAAGTGTTTGTTTTGATTACCTCCACCCCCATCTGCCCTTCCCTCCATCATCCCCCCCGCCTTTTATTTTTTTTTTTATCTTTCTCCCTCTTCTTTCCTGTGGGGTAAGATACCCAACTGAGTATGTATGGTATTCCCCCTCAGGCCAAATCTGCTGAGAGCAAGGTTCACTCATTCCCCCCTCACCTGCCCTCTCCCCTCCTCCCATAGAACTGCTTCCTCTTGCCACCTTTATGCGAGATAATCCATCCCATTCTATCTCTCCCTATCTCCCTCTCTCAGTATGTTACTCTCTCATCCCTTAATTTCATTTTATTTCTTTTAGATATCTTCCCTTCATCTTCAACTCACCCTGTGTCTGCTCTCTCTCTTTTACATATATATATATACATATATAAACACATATATATATACACATACATACACATACATACATATACACATAGATATATACATACATACACAGTCACTTATATATATACATAAACATATATATATATATATGCACATGCATATTCCCTTCAACTACCCTAATACTGAGGTCTCATGAATCATACTCATCATCTTTCCATGTAGGAATGTAAACAAAACAGTTCAACTTTAGTAAGTCCCTTGCAATTTCCGTTTCTTGATTACCTTTTCATGCTTCTCTTGATTCCTGTGTTTGAAAGTCAAATTTTCTATTCAGTTCTGGTCTTTTCACTGAGAAAGCTTGAAAGTCCTCTATTTTATTGAAACTCCATATTTTGCCTTGGAACATGATACTCAGTTTTGCTGGGTAGGTGATTCTAGGTTTTAATCCTAGCTCCATTGACCTCCGGAATATCGCATTCCAAGCCCTTCGATCTCTTAATGTAGAGGCTGCCAGATCTTGGGTTATTTTGATTGGGTTTCCACAATACTCAAATTGTTTCTTTCTGGCTGCTTGCAGTATTTTCTCCTTGATCTCGGAGCTCTGGAATTTGGCAACAATATTCCTAGGAGATTTCTTTTTTGGATCTATTTGAGGAGGCGATGGATAGATTCTTTCAATTTCTATTTTGCCCTGTGGCTCTAGAATATCAGGGCAGTTCTCCTTGATAATTTCCTGAAAGATGGTATCTAGGCTCTTTTTTTGATCATGGCTTTCAGGTAGTCCAATAATTTTTAAATTATCTCTCCTGGATCTATTTTCCAGGTCAGTGGTTTTTCCAAGGAGATATTTCACATTAATGGCCTCATTTTACAGATGAGGAATGGGAGACCTAGAGAGCAGAAACACTTGGCCAAGGTGATGCAGCCAGCCGAGATGAGGCCTGGATAGATGCCCACATCCCTGAAAGGTCACTCGGGTGCTTGTTGCCGAAGCACATTTAGTGACCAGCCTCTGGCAGTGTTTCCAGAGGGTTTACTAGAGGGAGCAATGGCCATTCCTGGTGAGCATTAGTCCTTCGCTGTTACTGCAACAGAGTTCTTTCTCATGTCCTTCTTCCCATCTTCCTTTCTCATGTAATGGAGGCGTATCTGGCTGCATTTCCCAAAGGCTAGAGCCTCAAGGATGGCATTGAAGGATTTTAAAAGAACTTCCATTTTTATGAGCCCATTTCAGCTCCCAGTAATTTATTCAAGTGAGCAGACAAACAACGAAGCACAACAAGACACTCTGGTATTAAGGGGCCTGGGACAGGCTCCTTGTAGAAGGTGAGACTTGAACTGGAACCTGAAGGAAGCCTGGGAAGCCGGGGGCTGGGAAGAGATGGGGAAGGGAAAGATTCTAGGAACAGTGGTGGGTCCATGAAAATTCCCAGAATCAGAGGACAGAGAGGAGCCCAGTACCCCTGGATTATGAGCATTGAGGGGAAGGTGGAGCAGGGGGCCAGACAACAAAGGGCTTCCAATGGTAAACCGAGGATTCATATCTGATCCTGGAAGTAATGCAACCATTGGAGTTCATTCAATAAAGGGGTGGGAGGCACAGCCAGAATGTCTTGGTAGGAAGATCACTTTGGCAGTTGAATGGAGGATGGGCTGGAGTGGGGAGACTGAGGCAGGTGGACCCTACCCCAGAAGCTATTGCAGTAATCTAGATGTGAGGTGATGAGGCCTGCATCAGAGTGGGGGCAGGGTCAGAGGGGACAAGGGGGCATGTTGGAGAGATGTCACAAAGGTAGATTTATTAAAGGTCTTGGGAACATATTGGATCTGGGAGGAAGAGAGAGTAGAGAGTCACAGATGATGCCTGGTGTGAGTCTGGGTCACTGGGATGATGTCAACTGGTCCCCTTAACAGTGATAGGGAAGTCTGAATGGGGGGGCAGTGCTTGCGAGAAAAGATAATGAGTTAAATTATGGAAATATGGAGTCTGAGATGCCTATGAAACATCCAATTTGAGATTCTAGGAAACAGCTGAAGACACAAGACTAGACATTCAGAGAGAAAGTAGAGCTGGGTAAATAGACCCGAGAGTCATCAGAACAGAAATATCACTGAAGCCAGAGGAGCCGATAAGACAGGCAAGTGGAATCATAGAGAGAGGGGCCAAGGAGGGAGAGGGAAGCATGTGGAGTCCCCCATTGTAGACAACCTGGTCTAGGAGCTTCCCCATAAAAGGGCATGGAGAGGTGGGGTGGTAACTAGCAGGGGCTTTGGAGGCAGCAAATCTTCTGAAGAAGGCAGGATGGGATGGGATCAGTTGGCACATCAAAGTGGCAAGAAGGGCCAAATCGTCATGTGAAACACAGTGAAGGAGATAGTGGGGGAAGGTGTCTGAGTGATGTGGGACGAGGAGAAGGAGAGACGGGGGAGAGGAAAGAGCCTCAGCTTTTCAGAGAAATACAAGGAAAGGTTCTCAGCTAAGAGGGTGAGGGAAGAGGGGGCCTGTGGGAGGTTTGAGGAAGCATGAGAAAGGCTAGAAGAGAGTGGAAGAGTGAGTCAGTTATGGAGACAGAAGGATTGCCTTGCAGCAGTGAGGGCCCAGGTGAGATAATGTAGCATACATTTGTGGTGGACCCTAGCCAGGACAATTTTGTGATTTTCTTCCATCAGGACAAGAGAAGACACCAGTACCCAGGCCAAGATTACAGCAGTGACATTCAGGAACCCAGGAGTCTCAGTATGTTCCTGAGACCCCACGTAGCCAGGAGAGGCAGCTTCCAAGAGGGGAGATCAGCCAGGCCATAGGATTCTAAGACCATCGATTTAAACTTCTTCTAGGTCATGAGTCTACACCCTCACTTTTCAGATGAAGAAATTGAGGCTTGGAAAGGGTAAGTGATTTACCCAGGGCAGCACAGCTATAAGGTTTGCACCCAGGCTTGTTGCCCACCTCAACATTCTACACTGTTCCCGACCTCTCTTTAATACTCTGCAGCAAAGCAGTGAGATCCCAGCAGACACAGCCTTCCAGCAAGGACACTGGGAGAGAACGAGGGCTCTGCTTGGGTCTTCCCATTCCTGAGGGGAAGAGAGAAGAAGACCTTTTTCCCCCCTCCCGGAGATGGGCACCTCAGAGAAGCTGCTTTCCCAGGCTCCAGGAGGAAGAGAGGAGAAGGTGGGGCTCGGTCAGGAGCGACTGTGGAGGTGGCACCTCTCAGCAGCTTCGCTTTGGGAGTCTGTCTTGATTATCTTTTTTATTCTGTTTCATCATTAATAAAGGAGAAGATGATCATTAAATGTTAATAAAGGAGAGGCTAAATATGGATGATCTTTGCAAGTTTATAGGAAACTGGGGGGAGGGGACATTGGTGATTCCGATGAAATAAATCACAACACTTGAAAAAGCCGGCTGGCCCACCTCCCAATGAACATGATTCTTGTACATCTTGAGGGGAGTGTGAGATAATCCTTCTCAGGGATCTGTGTGTGTATGTGTGTGTGTGTGTGTGTATGTGTGTGTGTGTGTGTGTGTGTGTGTATGTGTGTGTGTGTGTGCGCGCGTGTGTGCCTGTCTGTCTGTCTGTCTCTCTCTCTATGCCTCTTTCTGTCTCTGTCTCTCTGTCTGTCTCTGTGTGTCTCTGTCTCTGTCTCTATCTGTCTCTGTTTCTCTGCCTCTATCTCTATCTCTCTGTCTCTGTCTCTCTCTGTCTCTCTGTCTCTCTCTGTCTCTGTCTCTCTCTCTTGCTTTCTCTTTCACTTTTTAAATATTTATTAAAGGTCTCATGTGTGCCTAGGCAAGTGCTTTGTGCTATGGGGAATATAAAAGTGGGTGTCCCAGCCTTTAGAGAATGGACCATCCATTCAGCTGGGCAAGAAAATCCATTGATTTGAGATGGTCCTGTGGCTGCTCTAAGCTCAGATCCCAGCTCCACGATTCTATGGGCTTGCAGAGAGGTGGAGGCTCGGGCCACCTTGGAAAGCTGCTACCTGGCCCATCTGCTCTCAGGTTTGCTCTGGCTTTTCCTCAGAAGATAGCCAAGGCAGAAAAGTGGCTGCTGGCCCACAGACTTGTCCTGCCAGATCACATGGGTCTCCCCAGCCCAGCCATCCCCTGGGCTCCCTTCCTAGAGCTGAGCTCCCACCCCCACACCGCCCCCATCAAAGAGCCCAGCCCCAGGCTGGAATGGACTGAGCCTCAAGCTGCTGCTAGAGGTTACCCCCCCACACACACACACAGAAACTATAGCCAGATCAAGGGGCCCCAGTGGGGCCAAGCCCACTACCACCAGCTCTTTCTCCCATATAGATCCACTCTGATTTCCCAGCCTGGGCCCCAGGGCCACCACACGTAAACCTTGCACCCGTCAGTGGGTGCAGGCCTCAGTGTTGCATAAGAAAGGCAGAAGACAAGGCCCATCTCACTGGTCCATGAGTCCCCAGCTGGGCCTCTGAGCAGGGTACCCCCGCCTAGGGCTGGTCTAGACCTGTCTGAGCAGGCTTGGCGCACAGCTGTCCAAGGGCACATCAGCCTTGCCTGAGCCCCACCTGAGGCTGATGAGCAGAAGTGCCCAGAGCCAGAAGAGGCCTGGGAACAGCCCCAGCTTGTGGAGGCAGGGCAGGAGGGTGGGGGAACCTGGAGGCAGCCTGGCCTCAGCCTGCACTGGGGGAGGGGCCGGTTCCAGAGAAATGGGCTGCGGGTGGGGAGGAGAGAGGGACATTTACCTTTCTGGCCTGACTTTCTGGTCAGCCTTTGTCTTTATTTTTCTGTTTCTCAGTTTTTTCATCTGAACACCAGGGGGTTGCACGAGATTGAGTGCCTTCTGCCTGTGGGCTGTGGGCACCTGAGGTCTGGGTGGTCCTGGAGGGGCCAGACCTTGGCCAGGCATCCCACACTGTATTTTCTCAATCAATGGGCACCACAAACTGGGCAGTTGCCCTTGAATGGCATCCAGGACCATATTTTTGTCCTCAGTAGGCTGAAGGAACAAGAAGCCTCGGGCCTTTAAAGGCCTTATTCTTGGTATAAAGTGAGTTTCCTGGGCTTGACGAGGAGAGTCTTCAGATATCTGCTATATTCCCATGTGGCTTTAGGACCAAGGAGTAACATTACCTTGAAGCCTCATTTGGACTCTGTGTTTGTTACGCTAGGAACCAGATGGTTGAACCCTTGGGAACATGCCTGTGTAGGGTTGGGGAGGTGCCAAAGTTGAAATGATCACTGGGAAGGAAGGGGGCAAAGGGAAAGAGAGAAAGGAGGGGATGGGAGAGAGAGAAAGAGAGAGAGAGAGAGAGACAGACAGAGACAGAGACAGAGAGACAGAGACACAGAGAGAGACAGAGACAGAGAGAGAGAGAGAGAGAGAAAAGAAAGGGAAACAGATGAGAGAGAGAGAAAGAGAGAGGGGTGAGGGAAAGAGAGATGAGGGGTAGAGAAAGAGGGACAGAGAGAGAAGAAGGGGAAGAGAGAGGAGGAAAACAGAGAGAGAAAAGGAGAAAGAGGAGGTGGACAGAGAGAAGAGGGGGATGGAGGGAGGGACAGAGAGAAAGGAGGGTGACAAAGAGAGGGGAGAGGGAGAAAAAAAGAGGAAAAAGAGAAAGGAAACAGAGAGAAGAAGGGGAGGAGAGAGAGGAGGTGAGGAAGAGGTAAGGTAGCTTTGGGACTGCTTGCTGCAGATCTGTTTCCTTGCTATGATCATGTTTTCACTAATTCAGCTGTTTTCACTTCTGATCACAGTGGAGGTCATTCTCAAGAACCCGGGCCTTAGAACACGAAGCATCAGAGCTGGGAGGGCCTCCCAGACCACCTAATCTGGCCCCATCATTTTATGGACAATGCAGGGTAGTGGGCAGGGCTGTGGCTCAAGATACAGGAGACCTGGAGGACCATGTCACAGCTCTGACAACTTACCTAGGCACCTTGGACAAGTCTTTTCCCCTCTGGGCATTATTAGTTTCTTCTGACAAATGAGGCCAATAACCTCTGCCCATCCTCCCTTTCTGAGTTGATGGGAGTGAGCGGTCGGGAGAATGGGGCAGTACTTTTTGGTTGTGAATGTTTTATAAACTGCAAACTACCTACACACCTATAGAAGAAACGGTCAATGGGAACTAGCTGTCCATTGACTCCCAGGAAAGGACCTGACGTCTCCCCAGAATCTCTTGTCTCCTTCTCCCATGGTCTCCTGTGATGCTGTCTCCCTGTTATCACCACCTGCCACATCCTGAGTGTGGCCGACTGTGTCTTGAGGAGAAGCATCTTCTGAGCATCCCCAGAGACCAGGCGTAAAGAGGCACCCAGGATCAGATGTGGGAGGCAGGCCAGCAGGCTGGCAGCCCCATGGGTGGCTCAGCTGCCCAAAGTCTTGGGACAGCCAGGTCTTGAGACACCACATCGGGTTCAGGTTGATGCCGGTGACACAGCCTACTCTGACCCCTGCCCTATTGGGCAGCAGCTCAGAGGTGGCTGGTGACAGCCTCCCCATGTTGTAATGGAAACAATGCAGCAGTGGTGAAATAGGACTGAGTCTGTTGCTCACAGGGTCAGCTGGACTCCAACTATCGGCAAGGGACTTCGCACCATTCTTTCCATCCTGTTCCTTCTCGTTGGCCTGTCCCCTTCTGAATTCATTCCACTCTCCAGGGTACAGTGGAAAGAAATCTGCCGTAAGAGTCTGACAGACTACTTAGAGCTCATGTGACCTTAGGAAAACCCCTTCACCTCTCTGGGACTCAGTTTCCCCACCTGTAAAATGAAAGAGCTGACCAATAGCTGGCCCAGAGGACATACAATGAATCTGCCTTTGCCAATCAATCATAGACTTTAGACTAAGCATGAAAAGACCCCAGTCATTTTGGAGTCTTTGGAAGTCATTGGATGAAGAGAAATAAAGACCAGGAAGGGTACTTGGTTCAGTTGGGAAGTGGCCATGCCCTCTGGGGCTCATATAAAGCCTGTGAGCCAGTGTGGGAGCCTAGGGAACTGAAGCAACTCTCCAGTTGAGCCCTGAGGAGGAAAGCCTTGACACTGGCAGCAGAGGGCCAGGGCCAGACAGTCTGAAGATGAGGACCCCTGGAAGAGAGAAAAGGTTCCTAGCAAGCAGGAACTGAGAGTTACCCTTTGCCACATGCACTCTCTAAGAAGGAGGCACCCAGGGGTCAAGAACATCCTCTGAGCACCTGGGGCTGCACCCATTGCCTCCTTGAGCACTCTGGCAGCCACATGTCCTCCCACCTCCCCTTGGGAGCAGATGATGCAGTTTTGTGTCATGTAACCATATAGTATATATTGCAAATGCACACATTCCTGCCAATTCGTGCTGGACTTCCCAGCAGTGGAAAACAACACAACCACTACGACTTTGACTCTGTTACACAACCGATGAAACATGTACTGTTGGTTTTTCAAAATTTTATTATCTTCTCTTCTTTCCTTCTGCTTTCACTGTCCCCTTATTTTTGTTCAATGCTTCCCAATTGCACCAGAGGCTACTACCGCCCCCTCCTCATCGTTCTGGCCCCCAGGGGCAGTATCTCCAGCTCTGGGAACCTGTGAAGGAAGGCTAGACTCAGGAAGGATGAAAAGTCCTCCCAGTTCTAAGGGTGCAGTAGCAGGTCAGACAATGGTGCTGGGCAGTCGGGGCGTCTGGAGGGCCTGGGGAACCTTAGGGAGCAGCAGCAGGGCAGGTCTTTTTCCCTGGAGGAATAGAGTTGGTGACTCCTGTCTCACCTGAACAGCCCGGATGGTGCCTGGGCTGGGCAGGAGAGGGGGAGGGTACCCCACCCAGCCTGCTGGTCTGGACTGTCACTGCCCTGCTCTGATCCCTTCAGTGGCTCCCCATCACCTTCAGGACAGGACCCAAATTCCTCTGCCCCTTGTTCAAGGCTCAGCCTCATGTCTCTCACTCTTCTATTGTTTTCTAGTCATTGTGGGCATCCCTCCTGCTAGATTAGATTGTAAGTTTTATGAAGGCAAAGGCTGCTTGCTATTTCCCATTGTAGTTTCCAGAGAGCCTAGGCTTGTGCTCCATATGGTAGGCATTTAATTGATGTTTACATGACCTGAATAGTGACTTAGAAGGCAGGACACAGAGGAGCTGGTGGCACTGCCCCAAATGGGCTGGCCCTTGGTTGGAACCTTGGCTGGGCTTTGGCAGGAGCCATAACAGGGCAGGGTTTGTGGTTCTGAGTGAACGATTCACTTCCTGCAGGAGCCGGTGGAGGAGAGACCCAGGGGAGCTCCAAACAGGTCAGGAGGAGGCACCAAGGGGGCAGAAAGTGGCTCCAGGGTTAAGTCTGTCTCCTGGATGGCCTGTAGGTCCAAGGTGCTTTCCCCTGACTCTGCGCCTCTCCAGGTAAGCACCATGTGCTTTATATAAGAAGCACTGACTTTGGAGACAAAGGACCTGGGTTTGGATCCCGGCTGCCACAAGCTAGATGTAGGACCTTAGACAGGTGACTCGGCCCCTCCAAGGCTCAATTTCCTCTCTCTAAAATGAAGGGGCTGATCTAGCCAACCTTCAAGATCCATTCCAGGCCAGAATCTATGGTCCTATTATCGGAGGAGTGGGAGGAGGCAGGGTCCAGGGTTCTGTCTTCCAGGGCACAGAAGACAGGCTGAGTTAGATAAGGAACAGAGATATAATTCATGCCAGTCAAGACACATGTGAGTCTTGGCTCTGGCTAAGTGCTGTATGTCCCCAACCTCCTGACTCCCCCAAGACCCAGTCAGCTGGTGAGGTCTGCCTGCCACTGCTGCACCTGGAGCCCCTGGGTTGCCTCTGGTCAGCAGACCCCCTCCCTCCAATATGTACTGCCCCTGCTTTTGGTCACCACAGTGGAAGTTGCTGGGTGGCAGACAGTGCTTGTGACACAGGAAGCAAAAAGACAGAAAAGCCAAATCTGGCCTTCAGGACCAGCCTTCAGAGCCAAGAAGGAAGGGCTCCTTCAAGGGTTAAGGCTTACTTACTGAACACCCAGCTCCTGACATCATCTTCCTAAAGCCCAGGTCTGACCGCATCCCTCTCCTACTTGGGAATCTGTAGGGGCTCCAAATACAAACCCCACAGGCTGGAATGTAAAGCCCTTCACCATGTGGCCCCCACCTACCTCTCCACTTCTTTGTATTCTGGGGGGTCCAACTAAGCTGGAACAGCTCCTCCAATTCAATCTGCCAGTCTCCATTTTCAAATATTTCACTTTTTTTAATTACATGTAAAAACAATTTTTAACATTCATTTAAAAATTTTTTTGAGTTCTAAATTCTCTCCCTCCTTCCCCAATTCTCTCCTGGAGAAGGGAATTGATTCGATAAAAGTTATTATACATGTGCTGTCAGGCAAAACATACTTCCATATTAATCATGTTGTGAAAGACAATACAAACAAAAAGCCCATGAAAAATAAAGATTTTTTACAAAAAAAAAAAAAGCATGCTTCCATCTGCTTTCCAAACTCTTTCAGTTCTTTCCCTGGAGGTGGATAACGTATTCATCATAAGTCCTTTGGAATTGTCTTGGAGCGTTATGTTGCTGAGAATAGCTGAATCATTCACAGTTGATCATTGTACTTTATTGCTGTTACTGGGTACAGTGTTTTGCTGGTTCTGCTCACTTCACTCTGCATCAATTCATGTAAGCCTTTCCAGGTTTTTCTTTGCTTTTTCTTTTTCACATAAAGATGACAGTTACTATCTTTCAATATAATATTTTATTTTTCCTAATTACATGTTTTTTTTATTTCTTTATTTATTTTTAGTTTACCACACACGGTTCTACATAGTTTTGAGTTCCAGATTTTCTCCCCTCCCTCCCCCCTCCCTCCCCAAGACGGCATGGAATCTCATATAACTGTCATGTATAACTTTGCATTGAATTAATTTATGCACTAGTCAAGTTGTGGAGAAGAATTTTGACCAATGGAATGAATCATGAGAAAGAAGAAACAGAACCCCCCAAAAAAAAAAAACAACCCAAAAACAAAAACAAAAGAGAAGCAAAAAAGGCGAGCATGTAGTGCACCTCGATCTGTATTCAAACTTCACAGTTCTTTCTCTGGATGAAGACAGCATTCTCCATCTTGAGTCCCCTGGAGTTGTCCTTGCCCCTTAGGTTGCTGAGAAGAGCGCAGTATGTCAGGGTTGGTCCTCACGGGATCCATATATCTGTGGCTGTGCACAACGTTCTCCTGGCTCTGCTCCACTCACTCAGCATTATGTCATGTAGGTTTTTCCAGGTTGTTACGAAGTCTGCATCATCCCCATTTCTTATAGCACAATAGTTCCTAATTACATGTTAAAACAATTTTTAAACATTTTTTAATTTTGAGTTCCAAATTCTATCCCTCCCTCCCCCCCCCCCACACACACATGGGAAGTAATCTAATATAGTCTATACACATGCAGTCATGTAAAACATTTCCATGTTAGTAATTTTGTACAAAAAGATTCAAATATTTTAACAAAAGAACTAAAGACAGTGAAAAATAGCCTGCTTCAGTCTGTGTTCAGATAACATCAGTTCTTTCTCTAGAGGCAGATAGTCTGCTTCATCACTAGTCTTTTGGGATTGTCTTGGATCATTGTATTGCTGAAAATATTGAAGTCATTCAGTTATTCATCCAATAATGTTGCTGTTACTGTGTACAATGTTTTCCTGGTTCTGCTCACTTCACTTTGCATCAGTTCATGTAAGTCTTTCCAGGTTTTTCTGAAATCATCTTTCTTGTCATTTCTTATAGCACAATAATGTTCCATCATGATCATATACCACAGCTTGTTTAGTCACTCCCCAGTTGATGGCCATCCTCTCTAATTCTTAGCCACCACAAAAAGAGCTGCTTTAATATTTTTGTACAAATAGATCTGTTTCTCTTTTTTGTCTTTTGGATATATAAACCTAGCAGTAGTATTGCTGGCTCAAAGTGTATGCACAGTTTTATAGTCCTTTAGGTACAGTTCCAAATTGCACTCCAGAATGATTGGATCAGTTCACAACTCCCTGAACAATGCATTAGTGTTCCAATTTTCCCACATCTTCTCCAACACTTATCATTTTCCTGTTTTGTCATGTTAGCCAATCTGATAGATGTGAGGTGGCACCTCAGAATTATTTTCATTTGTATTTCCTCAAGCGAAAATGCTCTAAATAAACCCTAAATAGAGTGTTTTTCACATGACTATACATAGCTTCGATTTCTTCATCTGAAAACTACCTGTTTATATCCTTTGGCCATTTATCAATTGGAAGATGACTCATATTCTTATAAATTTAACTCAGTTCTCTATATATTTGAGAAATGAGGCCTTTATCAGAGAAACTTGCTGTGGCATTGTCCACAGCTTTCTGCTTTCTTTCTAATCTTGGCTGCATTGGTTTTGCTTGTGCAAAACCTTTTAAATTTAATGTAATCACACTTATCCATTTTACATTGTATAATGCTCTCTATTTTTTGTTTGGCAATAAATTCTACCTTTATCCATAGATCTAACAGGTAAACTATTCCTTGCTCCCCTAATCTGCTTATGGTATCACCCTTAATGTCTAAATCATGTACTCATTTTGACCTTATCTTGGTAGACAGCATGATACCTAGTTTCTGCCAAACTGTTTTTCCAGTTTCCCCAGCAGTTTTTGTCAAATAGTGTTATTTGTCCCAAAAGCTTGGGTCTTTGTATTTACCAAACACTAGATTACTATGGTAATTATCTCCTGTGTCTTGCATAGCTAACCTATTTCATTGGTCCACCACTCTATTTCTTAGCCACTACCAAATAATTTTGATGATTGCTGCTTTAGAATCTGTTTTAGATCTGGAATGGCAAGGCTCTACTATCAGTTTCCAAGTGTATTGTTTACCAGGTCAAAGCAACCTCACTTCCCTTGTTCTTAAGTCTTCTTTATTCATGGTCCTTTCAGTCCTAAACTTTACACAAAGCCTCCGTGGAAACTATAGCAACCTCTCCTCCTTGTACCATACAAACAAGTCTTGCCTTCAACCCGATGCGTGTTTATTAGTCCTTTCTCATGTATCTCCCTCACATCAAAACTTCCCATTGAGGCTCAGCATGGGAGGAGCACCCTATTCTCATCCCAGTTGTTCCTTCTGGGTCAGGTTATTCCAATTACCCAAGGATGTTTCCTGAAACATCTATAAAAGTCAAGGAGTTCCACTGGCCATTTCTGATGCTGGGAAAAGGGAGAGAAAAAAGCAAAGATCCCACTGCTGAGCATGTACCCAAGACAGTTAGAGGTAGAAAGGAAGGCCCCATATGTGATATATTATTTATGGAAGCCCTTTCTGTGATAGCAAAGAATGGGAAACCAAGGGGTACCCGCCATCTGGGAAACAGTGGGACAAAAGGTGGTATATTCATAGAATGGAGAAGTATTAGTCCATAAAAATGGATATGAGAAAAGACCATAAGACTTGTATGAACTGATCCAGACTGAAGAAGGCAGAACAATAGCATTGCAACAATGTAAATGAAGAGACCGAGACAAAGTTGAACCCCTTGTAAGCACGATGGCTTAATATCCTCTAGAGAACAGATGGGGAGATGGACCTACTTCCTTTTGTTGGGGGAGGGGGACCCTATGGGTATGGAATGTTGCATGCACACCCAGTCAGAGAGGTTTTCCTCTTTTATAAGGGAAGGCTGACTGTGGGGGTTGGGAAGTAGAGCAAGGGTATATCTGAAAATTATTGAGACTGCCAAACAAAAGGCAGCCAAAAACAAAAGCTTCAGGAGGAAAAACAAGGGATTTTTCAGTTCTTTTGAAGAAGATGTCTGATTGAAACACAGACCAAAAGACAGAGCACCTAAAAAGTTAATGGATGACCAAGGAGGAGGAAGAGTGAAGCAGGAAAAGACCCTTGGGCAGGAGAGGGCATAGACATCCTGATACCCACAGCCTTCATGTCCAGAGCCCCTTCAGGCCCCTAAAGCACTCTTCCTCTGCTCCTCAGGAACCAGACGGAGTCAGCGGCTCTTGCTTCATTTGGGTCATCAGGGTCTGTGATTAATCAGAACCACAGAAGCTGAGGGTTGAAAGGGGCCTTAGCAGTATCTGACCCAACCCATACATGAAGGAATCTCCTCTACAGCCTTTCAGAGAGAAGTCAAAGAACCAGTCTAAGAATGTGTACCTCAAGTCCTCTGGTAATAGCAGTTCAGCCTCACACACAGAGAAGAAGGTTGGAAAGGTTTAGTTAAAAAAAATGGATGGCGGCCAATGCCATGTGACATCCCACATGTGTGCGCAGTCCCACATCAGTGCACTGCCACATGTCCATGCAACCCTACCTGTCTCTGCAATTCCACGTGCATCAGCGTATCTCTTGTGCATGGTGTGGGAAGTTAAAATAGAAGGCCTCCCACTCACTCAGAAATTCTTATTTCATGGGCACATTTCATTGAGACGTTTCACATCTGTGTGATAGACGGAAAGATGGCTTGATGGAGCTGGGGGGACAGGGGACAGGGGCCGTGGTCTGTCCCAGCAAGCATTCAGGTGAGTCTTAGTTTGGAAATGGTTGGGAAATCTTGAGCCCAAGAGAACCCGCGAGGGATCCAGGGATTAGACGCATCTTGCAAATGAGAACACCATGATTAACAGGCACCACAGGACTGTGTTTTGGTTGGTTTGTTTTGGGGTTTTTAAATCTGCTGCTTCTCTGCCGGCTCCCCGCGGGCCTGGCTCCCAGCATGAACTGTAAGCTGATTTTCAAGGGCAGCCAGGATTGTCTAGGAACCCGTGTAATTCAGCTCAGTGTCCTAAGAAGATTCCCAGAGTCATGTGAAGATCGCTGGTGTGAGTTCTGCCATAGGCAGTCACGTTGGTGGTGGCTTGTGTCGGTGAGCATTCTGGAAACAAAGTCTGGGGCCAATCCTGGAGCTCGACATCAAATACTCAGTGATTGGTGTTGGTGCCCAGCCTCCCTGTCCACACACTGCCCTGCAGAGGGGTGGGAGCCATGGGTGAGGAGTGCTGCATACAGCAGCAAGGTTTTTCTGGTTAGTCTTACAGAACTTTTTCTTCCTCTTTCTAAGAAAAATCCTTATTTTAAGGGAGTGAGGAAGAATCCTAGGAAGTGGAACTGATATAACAAAATAGATCAGTGCCCAATTGGGGATGCTAGGAGAGGAGGAGGCATTGGATGAGGAGGAGAATTGGCTTTCAGCAAGAAAGGCCTCCTGGAGGAGGTGGCTGAGCCTTGGACAGAGCTTCGGACTCCAAAAAATGGTGATGAAAGGAGAACATCCCAAGCACCGGCAACAGCCTGTGCACAGATGTGGGACACCCTTACCCCAGCCCTCAGGCCACCTGACATGGCTGGCTTCCCAAAGCACCCTCACCAATGCAATGGCCTTGAGCAGCCCTCTGACCTCTTAGCCCGCCCCACCCCCCCCCCGAAGAAAGGCATGATTTTAATGGGAGGAGGGAAGGGGAGAAAAGAGGGGCAGAGTCTGTTTCTGGTGTGTGGTTCCCAGGACCTCCTAGCTTCTTCATGCTCTATCTCCTTAGCTCTCAAACATGCTCCTAAAGCCCAGACTCACCTTTAGGGTCACCTGAGCCTGAAGTATTCTCTCCCCCTCTCAGGTTTCTGGGGGGTTGAGGAGACATTACCAGAGTTCAGTTGAGGCCTCTTCAGATCCCCAGGCTTGCCCCTGTCCCAGCCCCAGCCCACCCACGGTCTCTCTTGACAAAAGAGCTTGCAGAAGAGAACCCTGGTGCAATCGTCCCATGGGCACCCAAAGTCTGCGTTGCATAACCATGCCTCCTTGGCAAAGCCATTGCCTTAATGATGGGGAAACAGGTGATCCGAGCAGCCTAAGCTCCACTGCATCAGGCTTCCATGGGAATCCAGATGGGGGGCTGCTTACAGCCAAGGGAAGCTGATGGGACGGGCACTGGGGACTTGTACACTGAGGTCTGGAAATCTGGTGTAGCCAGGAGCAGGGCAAGAACGTAGCCCTTCAGTGCAAGATGAATGGAAAAGGGCACCCCAAAAGAGAAGTGGCTTCTAGGAAGGCAATGGCATGCACAATGAGCCAATGGCATGGTGTGGCAGCCACAAAGTTAGGATGATTTCATGTCATCCAGACCACGAGAGAAGCTGAACCCATTGTCCTACGAATGAAGGAGTGAATAGCACTTCCTAAAGGCCAGGCATTGTGCCCTGGTCATATCACACCTGAAGCATTGGGTTCAGTCCTGGGCACCTGTAGCCAGAATGGACTTTGTTTTCTTTGAATGACTCAGCTCGCCTCATTGAGCTTCCCTGGACGCTGGGGCTTGCTCTTCCGGGGCAGGACCAGAGCTTCCTGTGTGATGAGTCGTGGTGCTGGCTGAGGGGAGGTGTGTTAACGTGGTCTACGCTGGGGGAGGGGCCAAGTCAAGAACCAATCAGCCCTGGTCGTTCAGGCGGGCGCTTGATGATGTCAAAAACTCTATAAGAGGGGAGAGGACAGCTTGAAGATCCTCCTTTCCTTTTCCAGTTGGAGCCAGAGACGCCTACAGCCGAAGCTGAGCTGCCGGTAGCAGAGCTGACTAGAGGCTAGTGGGTAATCTTCTTACCATAGAGGGGAAGCATGTATACGATTTTGCCTTATACCATCTCGCTTCTCTGTGGCCTTCTGGTTACTCTTATAAGGAGGACTTATTGGGCCTGGAAGCTTTTGATGAAAATATCAAAATGGGGACGCTGGTTTGTGGGCTTGTTATTGTGGAGTGTAAATAAATGCTTTAGTTCTCCTGCCTTCTGCCTAGAGAATTCCTTATATCTTGCGGTTCCGGACCTTTTAGGCACATATGAGATTCTCTTTGAAATCATAAATTCTGCCTTCCTAATATAGCACCACATTTTAGAATGGACAGAGATGAACTGCAAAGATGTTGAGAGGAGAGTGACTGAAGGCTGGCGAGGGCCTGTGAGACTCTGCCATCTGAGGACTGATTGAAGGAACTGGGAAGGTCTAACCTGGAGAAGGGAAAATTCAAGGGGGAATACGATTGCTGCTCTGAAGCACCTGAAGGGCCTTCACATGGAAAGATTGGCCTCGTCCACGGCCTCAGAAGACTAGAAACAGTGTGGGAATGTTACGGAAAAGCAGAATGTGGCCCAAGGCAAACAAAACCTTCCTAAAAGTTAGAGCTGCCTCAGAAGGTAATGAGTTCCCCATCCCTGCAAGTCTCCAAGCAAAGGCTCCTTTTTCGGGAGTTCGGGTCCTATTCTGGACCAGAAGCTGCTGGAATCCCTCCCAGATCTGAGATACTGGGATTAATTCTGTGCAGAACAGCCAGAGGGGGAGTAAGAGTTTGGGAGAGGTGCCTAGGCCACTATGGGCACACAGCTAGAAAGGGTGAGGCAGCGGCAGCACTCGAACCCAGCGTATTAGACTACCTCTCATCCCATTTATTGTTGTTCACTCGTGTCTGATTCTGTGATCCTTCAAGACCCCACTTGGGGTTTTCTTGGCAGAGATACCGGGGTGTTGCCATTTCCTTCTCCAGTTCACTTTACAGATGAGGAAACTGAGGCAAACAAGGCAAAGTGACTTGCCAGGGTCACACAGCTAGTAAGTGTCTGAGGCTGGATTTGAATTCAGGAAGATGAGTCTTCCCCACTCCAGCCCCGAAGCTCTGTGCACCATGGCGCCCCTAGCGGCCCAGAAGGAAGATGTGTGTTCAGATCTGATCCCAGCCCCTTTTACTTTTCTCTGTGCCCCCTTAGTTTCCTCACCTATAAAATGGGATAACAGCACCTCCCTCCCTCCCGAGGTTGTCGTGGGGATCAAATGAAATAATACTTATAAAGCTCTTTAGAGGCCGAAAGGTGTTCCCCAAATACGTGCTATAGCATTCCCATCAGTAAAATGCACTGCCTTGTCAAAGGGCTGCTAGGTGGTGCAGTGCGTAGGGAGCCAGGCCTAGAGTCAGGAGGACCTGAGTTCAAATATGGCTCCAGACATTTACCGGCTGTGTGACCCTGGGCAAGTCACCGAACCCCATTGTTTCCTCCTCTGTAAAATGAGCTGGAGAAGGAAATGGCAAAGCCCTCCAGTGTCTTGGCCAAGAAAACCCCAAACAGGGCCGTGAAGAGTCGGACACGACTGAAATGACTGAACAACAAGGAATAGCCAAGTCAGTTGTTGCTGTTGGACGTCACAACGATCAGAAATGAGGCGAAGTTTCTTTCCTTTGGCATCCTTCACGAATTTCTAAGGAACAGCAGATCTCTGAACCCAAGGAGCCGAGCAGGCTCAGGACCGAGAAAGTGTCTGCACTGATTGATCTGAGCTGGGGGAAAAGGAAGAGCCTCTGCTAAGGGTGTCAGTGGCCCCTGATCTCAAGGAGAGTCGACAATGTGCCGGGCGGTCAAAGTCAGGCCCTGAAAGCAAGGGAGCAACTGAGGGGGACTGGTGGGAGGGGGAGGACGCTCTCCCTGGGGACTCAGGGGGCCGGAGGGAGAATTCCCGGCCTGGTTCTGGATCTTGCCAGACCTTTCCAGTCAATATTTCTTTGGGAAAGTTCATTGATGTTCATTGGTTTAACAATACAGGTGGGGGGGATATCAGAGGAGGAAGAGGCCTCAGCACAGGGAATGTTGTCTGATCCTCTCAATGCTGTAAGACGAGCACTGTTATAGATGAGGAAACTAAGTGGGGGAAGGGAATAAGCACTTATACGGCACCTACTGTGTGCCAAACTTTCTGAATATTGTCCTATTTGGTCTTCACAACAACCTTGAGAAATAGGTAGTTATCCCCGTTTGAAAGTTGGGGGAAACTGAGGCAAAAAGCGGCTAGGTGAGCTGCCCAGATTCATTCAGCTAATAAGTGTCTGAGACTGGATTTGAATTCAGGCCCTGTGTTCTATCCACTCTACCATCTAGCTGACATGGAGATGATACCGGAAGATCTGAGAGCCTGAGCCCAAAGGCCCAGAGGTCAGAAAAGGGCAGGCTAAGATGGGAGAGAACAGCTCATCTGGTCCATAGAGTCGGGGAAGGACACTAATGTGAAAGAAACCTGGAGAGGCCAATTGGAACCCTGGAGCCTCGAATGCCAGGCTTTATACAGGCAAAGAGCAAGGCCACCCAAGGCAGAGGGATGGGATCAGAGGTACAATTCAGGAACACGACTTTGGGAACCAGGGAGTGCCTAGCGGACTTTTGGGGTGCCTTCTTGCCTCCTGGCAGGGGCTGTGCATATTGTGCAAGGGCCTAATCAATGTTGAATGAACGAGTGAGCTGTTACAATGGTGCAGGTGAGAGGTGATGAAGGCTTTCATGAGCAGTGTGGCAAAGAGAAAGGAGTATTGGAGGTGGGGCTAGACTGGAAGCTCAATGAGGGCCAGGACTATGCTTTCATTAAACTCTGCATTCAAAGTTACCTTGGTTGAGCTGGAAGTGGCATGAGGGAGTTCTTTGACTCTCTATAGGAATATGAGAGAAAATATGCTTTTCCTGTGAACCAAGGGTCAGTAAAGCCACCTATTGGGAGCTGTGGATGCCTGTGTGGATGGGAGATTTGCACAGATGAGCAGCTGCGAGTCTCAAGAGCAGCAGGAGAAGAGAAAGCTGGTGAGCCACTGGAAGGATTTTCTGAGAGCTCAGAGGAAAATGACAAAGGCCACCTGCCAGGGGCTGGAGGTGCCAGGAGCTGAGGCGCTGTGGTTGTAGCAGGTAGGTAAGCTGTCTGAGCTGAGGAGCCGTAACAAATGGCTCCTGCTGGGAGCCCTCCTCAGTGCAATTTGTAAATAACAGAGGCTGTGTGGCTTCCTAGAGAATGAATGTCTGGCCTCGGTGGATATTTTCTGCATATTTGTTGTTTAAGCCTGTAAAGACATTTTTCCCCCGTTGAGCTTTATGAATTGTGTGCTTGTAAGGAAAGCTAGTGACAACTAGGTGGCATCATATAGCAAAAGTCCCCAATTGTCTGGAAGTTGGCCACTGTCCAAGAGAAATGTGCCATTGTATTGTTCTTGTGGGTGAGACAGAGATGTGGGCCACCCCCCACAGACGCCCAGCCAGAACCTTGGTCCAAATCCTATAAAGATAAAATTTCATGGGAATAAATGTAAAATCTTTCCTTGGGCTAAAAAATCAATGTTAGAAGCACGAGGGGAGGAAAAAGTAGCCAGAGATCAGTGATTTTCTCCTTTGAGGTAAGAGGCCCCAGTTCTGGGCCTGGCTCTGCCCCTGCCCCATTAGGGGACCTCAGGGAAGTTGCTTGGAATCTCTGGGCCTGGTTTCTTAACCGTCATGTGATAGGTTTAGGCCAGACCCGACCCAAAAAGCCCCTATCATGTGCAAGGGCCAGTGCTGGGCTCTGGGGTCAGAAAGACTCATTGAAGACCAAGCCCGTGTCTCGAAGCTTGTGATCGCTATGGTCCCTTCCAAGTCTTGTCATTTGATTCTGTATGGTAATAGGGCCTCTAGGGGCACCCTAGTGCACAGAGCACCAGCCCTGGAGTAGGGAAGACCTGAGTTCAAATCTTTAGCCTCAGACACTTACTAGCTGTGTGACCCTGGACAAGTCATCTAATAACCCTGTTTGCCTCAGTTTCCTCATCTGTCAAATAAGCTGGAAAAAGAAACAGCAAACCACTCCAGTATCATCACCAAATGGGGTCACAGAGAGTTGGACGTGACTGAAGACAGCTAAGGTGGGCCACATTCTCCCCCAGCTTCCACCCTCCTCTCCCACAAGGGCAGGATTAATTATTTTTCCTCCAAAGTCCCTGCTACTGTCTCAGAGTCAATTGGCTCCAGGACTAAGGTTGGAATACAGAAAGGCCCAGAGGCTCAGCAGGCCAGCCCACACCGGCCCAGGAGGGCTGCACTCAGCGGCAGAATCTATTCAATATCCTGGCCAAGTCCAGATTCTTCTCCCTCCCACTAGGGCCTCAGGTAGCCTTCTTCTGCCAACTGCTCCATAGCCCAGGTCTACATGGCTCATTTCATTCTAATCTTCAACCGGAGGTCCCAGCCTGGCCTCATCAGCCCTGGCCAACTTAGCCTCTGAAAACTGAAAAATGAAGAAGTTAGAGTCTGGCTGATTGTCCTGAAAAGAACCACATCTAAGGTGGTCAACGCTGAGGAGTTGAGAGGTCATTGGGTCCAATCCCCTGTTGGAAGAGAAAACTGAAGTCCTGAGGGAGGCAGGGAACTTCCCAGCTCTGACAGAGGCCTAGAATTTGCCAGGCTACAACATCCTGGGGAGAGTTATCAGGCTGGATGCATTGTCATCTTCATCTCCTCCTCTTCCTCCCCTCCTCTTCCTTCTCCTCCTCCTTTTCTTCCATCTTCCTCTCATTTCTCCCCTTCTTTCTCCCCACTTCTTCATTCTCCTTCCCCTCCCCCCCTCCTCTTCTTCTTCCTTTTCCCCACCCCCCCACTCCTGCTCTTCTTCCAGCAGAATGGTGGACTCTGCCCAGCCAGGAACCAGCCTGGCCTCTAACGGGGAAACCTCAAGGAAGCCAGCCTCCAAGGTCACTGCCAGGGGCCCAACCAGACACGCACATCCTTTAGACAAGGGACTGTCGGGCTTGCTTGGTTTTGGTCAGCCTTCTTCAGGGTTAGCACAGTGCCCTGCACATGGCGAGTGCTGAATAAATGTATTATCATTTATCATCATTTATTCTCTCCCCCAGCTCTAAACAGACACAGAGCCTTGCACATGCTGGAAGTGAATGAATGAATGACCCCCGATGCTGCCCCCCTCCCTCCAGCTCTCAAGCCCTTTCTCTTTTTGGAGGCGGGAGGTGAGGTAATCAGAGTTAAGTGACTTGCCCAAGGTCACACAGTAAGCATCAAGTGTCTGAGGCCAGATTTGAACTCAGGTCCTCCTGACTCCAGGGCCAGTGCTCTCTCACATAGAGATATCTCTCTGGTCTACTTTATTTTCTACCAAAAGAAAAGGCAGGGGTGGGTGGGGGGGAACAACAGATTCTTGAGTACTGAAAATGGTGCCTCGGTCACTGAGATGACCTAGTTCCGCGAAGGGCCTTGGGCGGTTAGGCTACATACAGGCCAGCCTGGCCTCAGGCCTCAGTCCTAGCTGGGTGACAGGAAAGTCACTTTCCTCTCTTAGGCTCAGCTTCGTCTGAAATTCTGCTCACACGGGAGGCAAGAGAGTCCAGACACTCATGCCGGACCGACTGATCTCAAGGGACTGGTGTGGAGATGAAAGCCAGGAAAATCACAGCTCCCCAGGTCCTGCGTTGCTGCTCACAAAAGCCGTTTTTCCCCAACACTCCTAGTGAGGCGGATACTCCAAGTACCCATGTTGGGGATGTGGAAACTGAGGATTTGTCCGAGGGCAGACAGCTGACAAAGAGTAGCCCGGGACTTAAACCCGGTTGCTCTCATACCAGGCCCATGGATCTCCCTGGCATCCCACACTGCTCCTGAGCAAACACTTTCAGCAAAAGGCAGGAGGAGATGACAAAGATCAACTCTTGCTAAGAAGCTAAGGGTGGATTTTTTTTCCCTCTCCTGGAGCCAGCCTTCTGCAACCAGAGGATCCTGCTCTTAGGAGAGAGCTCTGGAGACTTTCCCCCTAAATAAATAGTAGTTAGTGAGTAATGATAACTTCCCAGAAATGTTGGAGGCATCTGAGAAGTTTGAGGAAAGGCCTTAAGGCAGAATGATAAAACAAGATTTGATTCACTTCCTGCCCAGAGAGCATGAATGCTTCAGGAGGCATGACAGGGACCCGCCCCAGTCTTCTCTAACCCTAAGAAGACGATGGTCTCATAGGCACCATTCAGGCCCAAATCCCAGACAATGTCTAGCTGTTGGGTGCATCTTCTGGAGGAGGGAGTGACGGTTCAGTCGGTCCTGGGAGGTGAGGTCAAGGGAAGGGGCCTTAGAGGTGTCTAGCGTCTCCCTCCTCTTTGGCACAGCTCATCGACGATCTATTTTACTTGTGTAGATTTGAAAGCCCTTTAGTATGTATAATCCCACAGGATTCTCACAACAACCCAGTGAAGAAAAGAAAAGCAGGGACTTTTTAACCTCAGGAGCAGCAAAATATCTCTGCATCTCAGAGAACTGCCTCTCTCTCTCTCCCTCTCTCTCTCTCTCTCTCTCTCTCTCTCTCTCTCTGTCTCTCTTTCTCTCTGTCTCTCTCCCTTTCCTCTCCCTTTTCCTCTCCCTTCCTGTCTCTTTGTTTCTCTATCTTTCTCTGTCTCTGTCTCTTTTTTCTCTCCCTCTCCCTTTTCTCCTCCTCTATCTCTCTCTGTCTCTGTCTCTCTTTCTTCTCCCTCTCTGTCTCTTTCTGTCTGTGTCTCCATGGAAGAGGGTTCACAAGGCCTTCGGCTGTAAGCTGGCAGGGACCTTAGAGCTCCTCAAATCCAACACCTTCGTTTTATGGGTGAAGATCTCAAGGCCTAAAGAGAAGTGCCCTGCCCAAGATCTCAGTGCTGATAAGCTGAGTTTGTCCAGCTCTGAACTGGGCATTGTAAGTTCCTTAAGGGTTGGGCAATTTGGACTTTTCTTTGTATCCTCTAAATGCCTGCTGATGGATCATAGGCTCATAGCTCTATAACCAGAGGAGATCTTGGAGGTCACTGAATCCAATCCCCTCCCTTTTTACATAAGGTAAATAAAGTCCAGAGAGGTTTCAGCATCACACACTTAGTATTTGCGGTGAGATCTGAACCCAGATCTTCTGGACACCCCCCCCCCCGCCCCCATTCAGGCATAGTTAGTAAGTGTCTGAGTTCTGAGGCAGGATTTGAGCCCAGGTCTTCCATACTTCTACTGGGGGATTATGTGTGAGCTCATTGTCGTGAGTCCCCCCTCCTCCTCCCCGCAACACCCACACTAGTACTGGTCACTCCCATCCTTGCCTTCTCCTCCTGGGGGTTTCTTGTCTATGTCCTTCCATTAAGGGTTGACTCCACATGCTGGAAGCCTTCCTCTGTGTCCTTGAATACTTTGTATGCAGAAGGTGGGTGAGCTCCTTGGTCTCCATGATAAGAATTTGTGATGAGTCTTTGTTTGGGACTTGAACAATGTCTGCCTGCTAAGGGTAGGACCAGGCTCATTGGACTCATTCTCAACTCAGCAGAAATCAAGCGAACTTTTCCTCTCTGCCCTTTCTGCCTTTTTTCCAGAAGAGAGCCGAGAGAATGCCTGTATCCTGGGGAGGAAGGGCGTGGGAGCTGCCATTGGCCACCTTGGAGCAGAGACACCACACTTGGCCAGAGAAGAGAGCTCCTGGTCACGAGCACTTGGACCCATTCCTGAAAAGGCACACACGTCTTCAAACCCATGGGAAGGGAACCAACTCCGTGCTAGGCTCCGTGCTAAGTGCTTTCCAAACACTATCCTTGTGATTGTCACAACCCTCCCTGGGAGGGTTTAATCTCCATTTTCAAGCTGAGGAAGCAGAGGCAGACAGGTTAAGTGACTTGCCCTGGGTCCCACAGCTAGTAAGCATCTGAGGCCAAATTTGACCTCAGGTCTTCTTGACTCCAGGCCCAGCACTTTATCCACTGCACCGTCTATCTGCCCCAAGTATTACATAAATGTTGGCTATTTGTTATCATTATTATTATGTTAGCTACGTATTAGTCAAGTGGTCCTGGCAGAGAGCAGACTGAGGGCAGGTAACAGCTTTGTTTTTATGTGCATTATCCCATTTCCTCTTGGCAAAAGACAGCCCTATGAGGTGGGGAGTGTGAGGATAATTGTTTCCTTTTTACAAATGAGGGAACTGAGTCTCAGCTGCACAGAGTGAGGCCGGCAATGCCAGAACAAAGCGATTTTAGCAGGCAGCAAAGCCGAGGAGATCGGGCTGGATAGTAAATGATGCTCTGAAGATCCTGGGGCAGGGGAGGGATGTGGCAGTCTCCCTGCCTGCTGCCCTAGATTGATCACATTGGGAACACTAGGATTCGGCTTGAGAAGTCCTGTTTTAGGAAATACTTCTATAAACTGCAGCATATTCAGCGCGTCCAGAAGGGGGCTGCAGTTAGAGCTAGGGTTAGGGTTATGGCCAGACGCTTCACAGAGAACAGACTGAAGGACCTGGCTATTTGGCCTACAAAGAGCGGACCTGGGAAGACCTAGTTCCAATCCTAGCTCTGCTACTCACCTGGCGGTCTTTGTGTCCCTGGCCCTCTCTGCCTCAGTCTCCTCATGTGTAAAATGAGGGGTTAGGAGTAGATGAGTCTGAAGTCCAAATCCGGGCTCCTGGGATCATTGATTACCTAGCCTGGCTCTGCTCGGCCCACAGGACAGAGCCGGGATCAGGAGTGGCAGAGGCAGATGCCAGTTCAATGCTCCACAGACTTCTTAATGGTGAGGTCTGCCCCAAAGCAGAAGGGTCCGCCTGGGGCAGCAGTGAACTCCCAGGGAATGGCATGCTTCAAAGGGACCCTGGATCGCCCCTACTTGGGGTGCTGCAGAAGATGCACTCGGGTCACATGTGAGCGAGATGCCCTCTTAGGGCCCCTCAGCCTTGGAGATTCTGGCAGAGCCAGGATTTGAGCCCAGGTCCCTCCTCCACCCCTGGCCCTCTGATGAAGCCCACCCTTTCCTTTAGGGAAGAATGAATGGAGGCTGACAGAGGGAGTGGGAGATGACAAGGTCACTGTTTAGTGATGGACAGTCAGGATTTGGGACCACATCCTCTGACACAGTGCCCTATGGAGTGTCCAAGCAGCTTGGTGGAGAAGCCCCTGGCATGTCCAAACCAAATGCACCATTCATTTTTTAAAGAACATGTGGAAATGTCTGCTGGACAGGGGCTCATTTTCCTGTTGGGAGGGACTTTTGGAAGACAGCATCAGTCCAGCTCTCAGCCCTAATTAAGGCCGTCAGTACAAGAAAGTCACACCTTTGCACAGAAATTCAAACACGCTTTGTGTGCTGACCATGACAATGGTAATCAGGGCAGAACAGCTCAGAACAAGCCTTTCTCATTGCTCTTGGAAGGGGCAGAGGATGCTCACAAATGAGTTCCCTGCACTTCCTGCTTTGCTTGGGTTCGGTCTTGAAGGTGTCTGGAGAAGCAAAGTCCCAGCTTTCATGTTAAGTGTGTAAAGTGAAGACCTTCCCTTGAACACAGGAGTCATCTGAAGTGACTCAGGGCGGCTGATTTCTGGGTCAGTAAGCTTTCCTCTCAAATCCCTCCCTCCCTCCCACTCTCTCAGTGGCTTCAACACACCCACCAACCTCTTCTTTTCTTAATTTTTTTATTTAATTGATGCTATTTTGTTTCACTTCAGTATCATTTCCCAACAATCCTCCCAGCCCATCCCCCAAAAAGAATTTAGTGCCGCAAACCCAATCACCAGCCACAGATGGACCAGTCTGCACCCATAGCCCACCACCTGCCAGTCAAGAGGCTGGAAGCCTGCTTCCCATCAGCCCTTTGAAATCAGCTTTTTCAAAAATGTCTCTTTCATTTTCCTTCAGCCGGGTATCCACAGTCTGCCTGGTGGGGCGGGGGGAAGCAGGGGGCAGATCAGGCTCCAGTCAAGAGAAGACAAAAATCAACGCTTTGTGCTGTAAAAATTGCAACTCTCTCCCCCAGCCACAGCTGGGACAATCCTCCCTTTGTTCTGCTGAAGTCCATTACAGAGGACAACCCTGTAATTTTCCCAGGCCTGTGGGACAATATAGAAAACGCCAGTGGACAGAGCAGCTGGTCTAGGCAAGGCTGGCGCTGTAGACCCAGCCTTCCCTGAACAATGAGAGAGTGCAGGGGCTCTCCTCTCACCCGGCACCTTCGAGGTCCATGTGGCAGCCTTTCATCTCCCAGGACTCTGGTCACACAGGGGCAGGATGATCTCCCAAAGGTAAAGGAGGTTCTTGCAGGGGTTCCCCCCTCCTACACTTTTGGCTAGGGGATGGGGGGGCACTGTGAAAAGAGTGGATGTGGAGTCGGGAAACTGGGCACCTGTATCAGGAGGGCAGAGTTTATAATCTCAAAGAGGATCATAAACATGTCTGAAAGGTTCGGAACCGCCGGATATAAGAAACTCTCAAAGTAGAAGGCAGAAGAATCAAAACATTTATTTAGGCTCCACAGTAACCAACCCATGAACCAGAAGCCCCATTTTGATATGTTGATCCAAATCTTCCAGGCCCAATAAGTACGCCTTGAAAGAGTAACCAGGAGGCTACAGAGAAACATGATTGCGTAAAGCAAAATCATGCTTCCCCCTCGATGGTAATAAGATTACCCACTGGACTGAAGTCTTTGTTCAGCTTCCTCCCGTAGGTCAGCTCTGCTACTGGCAGCTCCTGCCTCAGCTGTGGCTGTAACTGTCGTAACTGTCGTAACTGCCTCTGTAACTGCCTCTGGCTCCAACTGTCGCTGTAACTGTCGCTGTAATGGCCTGAAGTCTTTGTTCAGCTTTCTCCCGTAGGTTAGCTCTGCTACTGGCAGCTCCTGCTTCAGCTGTGTCTGTGTCTGTAGCTGTAACTGACGTAACTGTCGTAACTGCCTCTGTAACTGCCTCTGGCTCCAACCAGAAAAGGAAGAGAGGATCTTCAAGCTGTCCTCTCCCCTCTTATAGAGTTTTTGACATCATCAAGCACCGCCTGAACGACCAGGGCCGATTGGTTCTTGACTTGGCCCCTCCCCCTAGCATAGCCATTAACACCTCCCCTCAGCCAGCCCCATGACTCCTCACACAGGAAGTTGTCTGCTTCCCTGGAATGCTCCTTGGGCCTCCTGCCCCGGAAGAGCAAGCCACAGTGTCCAGAGGCTCAATGAGGTAAGCTGAGTCATTCAAAGAAAACAAAGGCCATTCTGGCTACACTCCACCCCTTGTTATAGGATACATAATCTAATCAGCCATGTATCCTAGAACATACATTGTGATCCAATTACAAAGAAAACTAAAACATATCATTCATTATAAAGCAAAACATATCATTCAGTGACATTCCTAAATATTGGTTTACGATTCAAATGTGATCCACCCCTAGGTCCCAGCAAGATAATCTCTTCAATCAATCATTCCCAAAATAATTATTAATAATTCAAATGTCCACCCCTAAATCCTTGTATCCATTACATAGGATCAATAATATCATAACAATAAAACAACACAGCAAGGATAACACAAAATAAGTAAACAGAACACTATCATCATTTCCACCCCCCTTGAACGATTGGGGCTCAAAATCTTGGGGTGAGGGGTGAAGGTCTCATTTTCCATAGCTTCTTCATGCTGAAATTGGATGTAGAGATGACCCTGCCCCCAAAAAGTCCCATTCCAGAGGTCATTTCTTTAACGAGCTGGCAGGAATTCCAAGAATGCTACATGCTTAGGCAGTCACCGGAAAGTGCAGGGTGCTTAAGCCTGAAGGAAACAAAACTAGCAACAAGGTTAGCCAAAACAAAGGACAAAAAGAATAGTCTGTGAATCTATTATTATAACCTATTCACGGTAAAATATATGGTTCAGGGGTACGATTTGGTAATTATTTTCCCCTGAATAGACAACTGTTACAGTGTTGTCCTTCCCATGGGCTATAACTTCTGCAGCCTTTGGAATATCATCTGGCTTCCGTTTTACCCATACCTTAGCTCCTGACTTTATTCTATCAATGGAGCAAGACCCTTTTGCCCCTCTAGTAGTTATTTTGGGAGGAGGGTCAGTTTTCACAAAGGGTATTTTTTCACAGGGGATAATAATGACTTGAACCATCCTATCATTTCTACAAAATTGTACAGGTTTTTTACCCATATTCTGGAGTGTCACAACAATTTCTTTTTGATAATTAGAATCTATCACTCCAGCCAATACATGTATTCCTTGAGCCGCTAATCCTGGTTTAGGTAATATCCGTCCAAGATGATTCTTGGGGATTCTCATACATACTCCAGTAGGGGTTTTTCTTATCTCTTTCCTATTTAACCTAAAATTCTCTATGCAATGTAAATCATATCCTGCTGAACCAGGTGTTCCTGGACTTGGTAGTGGGACATCTTCCCTCACAGTCCAAAATTCAATGTTTTGGATCTCACATGTTTGCTGTTCTCTGATCTGCAGATTTGGGGTCATCATTCTGGCTAGAGGTGTACTCCCCCCTAAGGGCCTATTATTCAAATTACGTAAGGCAATAGACAAATTATCCTTCCAATGTCGATATGAATTATTTGAGCTTAATTTTCTCAGCTGTTCTTTCAACAATCCATTCATTCTTTCAATTAGCCCAGATGCTTGTGGGTAATATGGAATATGATATATCCATTCTATATTATTCAACACACAATATCTTTTCACTTCTTTGCCCTTGAAATGTGACCCATTGTCACTTTGAATCTGCATTGGGGTTCCATAATATAAACTTACAATATCTAGAGTTTTACAGGTGTTTTTCTGAGTTGCGTCTTTATAAGGACAAGCCACTAGTACACCTGAATAGGTGTCAACACACGTACATACATATTTACATCCTTTATCCTGGGGTAGTGGGCCAATATAATCTATCTGCCAAATTTGGGCTGGAACTTTTCCCCTTGCTATTTCTCCAGTAACTATCCTAGGAAGAGTTCGTTCTTTTTCTAATTGGCATATACAACACTCCTCTGTTATTTGTTTTAACAACGCATGAGAAATACTGATACCTCGATCCTGTGCCCATCGATGGGTGGCCTGGACCCCTAAATGGCCAGCAGTCTGGTGGACCCATCTTGCTAAGGCTGGGTCATCAGTTGGAGTCGGAGTAGGGACAATACATTCAGTAGCAATCTTTGCTAGTCGATCCGCATGTGCATTGTACTCACGTTCTGGTGTGGTCAGGGTTGCATGAGCATCAACATGAAAAACTGACAGATCTGTAACCAAAGACATGTCCCATATATTTTCCCATAACTCTTTACCCCAAACTTGTTTGCCATGAATCTCCCAATTCTGATTCCTCCATATAGGCATCCACGTAGCTAATCCATTAGCTACCGCCCACGAGTCAGTAAATATATGACACTGTCCTCCTTTCTCTGCTCTGATGGCCTGATGCACTGCCATCAGTTCAGCATATTGGCTACTTCCACCTATCCCAGAACTTTCCAGAGTTCTCCTTGTACAGGGGTTATAGGCTACTGCTTTCCAATGTCTCTTCTGTCCTAAATATTTTGCTGTTCCATCAGTAAACCAAGCATGTTTCTTCTGTTCTTCATTTAGTCCGTCATATCCATTATTCCATTTCACTAAGGATGGTACCATCTGTTGCTTAGATTCAAGGGGCTTTTCATTGCTCTCAGTATCAATGTTCGCCACAGATTCATGTAGAGCAGAAACTCCATTTTTGCCTGCTCTGGACCTATTCTGAATATACCACTTCCATTTGATTATGCTTGCCTCTTGTGCATGTCCAATTCTGTGAGAAGCTGGGGTACTCATTACCCAAGTCATAATTGGAATTCCAGGCCTTAATACCACTTCATGACCCAGAGTTAGTTGCTCAGTTTCTACTAAAGCCCAATATGCAGCTAACAGCTGCTTCTCAAAAGGTGTATATTGCACTCCAGATGAGGGCAGTTTCCTTGACCAAAAGCCTAAAGGTACACTTCGGCTTTGTTGTTTTTGCCACAGACTCCAATTTGCATAGTCATCTTGTACAGTCACTTGTAACTCCACTGGCCCATTTTGCATAGGCCATAAGTCTAGAGCTAATTGAATAGCAGCCTTTGCTTCCTCAAAAGCTCTACTTTGTTCAAGTCCCCAGTCAAATTCATATTTCTTTCTGGTGACTTTATACAAGGGTTTTAAAATCTGTCCCAAATGTGGGATGTGGTGTCTCCAATAACCAAACAGCCCTATGAACTTTTGGGCCTCTTTCTTATTGGTAGGGGTGGGAAAATCCTGGATTTTTTGTCGAGCTTGTGGGAGAATTTCTCGCAGTCCTCTATTCCACTGTATCCCCAAGAATTTTACAGTTTGAGCTGGCCCTTGAACCTTTGCGGGGTTGATTTCCCATCCTTTGCTTTTCATATGGTCAATTAATAATGCTAAACTCTCCTCCACCTCCTTTATATTCTTTCCCTGTATCATGATGTCATCTATGTAATGTGTAAGCTGTACACCAGGTAACTTTAATTCATCCAAATGTTCAGCTACAATCCTGTGGCAAATAGTTGGGCTATGAATATATCCTTGCGGCAGGCGTGTAAATGTATACTGTCGGCCTTGCCAAGTAAAAGCAAACTGATTCCATTGCTTGGGGTCTATTGGGATTGTAAAGAAGGCATTGGCCAAATCAATAACTGCATACCAAGTCCCTTCATGTTTTTGTATTCTCTCTATTAAAGTAACCGTGTCTGGAACAGCAGCATACAAGGGAGGAGTCACTTTGTTCAGCTGTCTATAATCTACTGTCATCCTCCATGTTCCATCTGACTTTCGGACTGGCCAGACAGGGTTGTTCCATTGAGTAGTTGTAGGGACTAACACTCCTGCCTCAACACATTCTCTTATAGTGTTGGCAATTTCATCTTGCCCACCTGGCACACGATATTGCCTCAAAGTAATTATTTCAGAAGGTTCGGGCAAAGTGATTGGATCCATCTTGATTTTCCCCACTAAGACTGCATTAATGCCTATTTTCCTCACAGCAAATTGGTATTTCCCTTCAGGTAAATTTAAGGTCATACCCTTCAAAATGTCTATTCCAATGATGTATTCAGGAATAGGCACAATAACCACACTATATTCTTTCTTGGGCAACTGTCCAATTTTCATCATCAATTTAACTTGTCTGGCTGATATTTCAGTCCCTCCTAGTCCTGTAATGGTAATAGGAGTTCCATGGCTGAACTTGTCTGGATTTCCATAAATAAGGGTGGCCTCGGCCCCAGTATCTATTAATGCCTCAGTTACCGTACTTGACCCATTTTTCCAATATATGGTCAAGTTAATGTGAGGTCTACAATCCAGCCTGTGTATTTCCTTAATTTGGGCTGGGGCCTGGCCTGTTCCCTAGTATTCCCTTTCATGTGATTCACTTGGGTATGAAGGTTCAACATCTGTAGCATTTGCAGGAGCAGTTCTGATTTCCCTATCTCTCCTGTTATCAAGGCCTTTATCTCTGTACATTCTATATAATTCATTGGTTGGAATTCCATCTATCATTCAAAACCTACCCCTGCTCTCAATAAAGCAGTAAACATTTCTTTCCTTGTTACTCTCCTTTGGCGCCAAGTTTGCTGGTTATTCACTCTTCTCTCTCGAGGAGATCTATCCCTTCCCCAGTCACCTAAGTCATATAACTGTAAAATCTTATTTATCACTGTTGTAAGACGGCTCCCTACTTCTCCAAGTAATAAATTCAAAATTAGTTGTTTATAAGCAGGGGGAGCTGTCCTAATTATTAAATTCCTATGAGACAGTCCCATTGGATCATTGTAATATTTGTCTGCAGTTCCTATCATAATGGCAGTCTTCATTACCTCCTCCTTTAGTCTCATGATACAATCTCTAAGTGAATACCAGGGTCTGTGCTCAGTGGGCCACATAGAATCAGTATCATATCTCTTATTGCATCCCACAGCGGCTAATGCCAACAGAGTAGTCCTGCTATCACCATCTCCTTGCTGATGATGTTCCCTAAAAGCTTGTTGAACTAGAGGATCATGGCTGATACCTATGAATCTCATGCAGTCTGTCCCATCTACTGATATTCCACCGGCCCCTTGATCACTGAGTCTTACCATCCAAGATATCAATGGTTCTCCTATTCTTTGGCTGAATCTACTCAAAATATCTGTGACCTCTTGCGGTGAGAAATCTTCCTGAATTTCCCTTGTAACTGAATCTTCACCTCGGGTTTCTGTCTTCCTCCTTTGTATGGGTCGAGCCCTTGTCTGATCATTTAACCATCTCCTATGCTCTGTGTGAGGCACATCCTGAACCCCAGTAGTGTTTTGTGCCTCAGCCCCTAACATTGTCTCATTCTCTCCCCACTCACTTCCTCTGCCACCATGGCTAGGACGAAGCAGGCAGTCAGGCTCTTTCTGGGCTGGGTTGAAATGCACTCTGGGCTTTTTTGGTCTCCTGTTGCTCTTAGCCACATTAATAGAAAAGTTCTCATTTGAGTCAGTTTGGTCTTCTGCTATCTGAGATTCCTCTTCTTCCTGTGGGGTAGGAGTGCCCCCATGTCTTTCACTTAATCTCAATCTTTCGTATACTAGCCGGTAGGCTGATAACATTATCCAGCTTTGCCTAGATAGTGATGCCCCTGACTGAATCCCAACTTCTCGTAAACACTTTTCCAAATCCTTAGGATCTCCTCTCCGTAGCCTTGGTTCCCAGTTTTCACAGGGTCCAGCTTTTTTAGCCAATTCTTTTGCTAGGGAGGAATAAAATGGATCCTCCCATCCTGGGATATTCATCTCTTCCTCTGAAATTGTTCTGCTTCTAAATAGAGATCTTATACCTAGCGATCCTGTTCGTGACGCCAAATGTATCAGGAGGGCAGAGTTTATAATCTCAAAGAGGATCATAAACATGTCTGAAAGGTTCGGAACCGCCGGATATAAGAAACTCTCAAAGTAGAAGGCAGAAGAATCAAAACATTTATTTAGGCTCCACAGTAACCAACCCATGAACCAGAAGCCCCATTTTGATATGTTGATCCAAATCTTCCAGGCCCAATAAGTACGCCTTGAAAGAGTAACCAGGAGGCTACAGAGAAACATGATTGCGTAAAGCAAAATCATGCTTCCCCCTCGATGGTAATAAGATTACCCACTGGACTGAAGTCTTTGTTCAGCTTCCTCCCGTAGGTCAGCTCTGCTACTGGCAGCTCCTGCCTCAGCTGTGGCTGTAACTGTCGTAACTGTCGTAACTGCCTCTGTAACTGCCTCTGGCTCCAACTGTCGCTGTAACTGTCGCTGTAATGGCCTGAAGTCTTTGTTCAGCTTTCTCCCGTAGGTTAGCTCTGCTACTGGCAGCTCCTGCTTCAGCTGTGTCTGTGTCTGTAGCTGTAACTGACGTAACTGTCGTAACTGCCTCTGTAACTGCCTCTGGCTCCAACCGGAAAAGGAAGAGAGGATCTTCAAGCTGTCCTCTCCCCTCTTATAGAGTTTTTGACATCATCAAGCACCGCCTGAACGACCAGGGCCGATTGGTTCTTGACTTGGCCCCTCCCCCTAGCATAGCCATTAACACCTCCCCTCAGCCAGCCCCATGACTCCTCACACAGGAAGTTGTCTGCTTCCCTGGAATGCTCCTTGGGCCTCCTGCCCCGGAAGAGCAAGCCACAGTGTCCAGAGGCTCAATGAGGTAAGCTGAGTCATTCAAAGAAAACAAAGGCCATTCTGGCTACAGCACCCCATCCAGGATCTGCCACTGACTCACTATTTGATCTAGGAAAACTCACTCTAACCTCTCTGGGCCTCAGTTTCTCTATCAGTAAAATGGGGAAGTGGGAATGTACTATAATGGAAATGGTGCTGGCACTAGAGCCGAGAGACCCTTGGGTTTGAATTCTTGTCTCTGACTCAGAAGGGTCAAGTGACCCTGGACAAATCATTTAACCCCTCTGGGCCTCAGTTTCCCACTTCTCTAAGATGATGACACCTAAGGTAGCTACTGTTGTGAGAATTCAGGGAGATGTGGAAGGCAGAAGCATGTTGGATGCCTAATGGAGCAGTGGAAACATCCACCCTCTCCGTTCACATCCACCTGGGGAGGCTGCTTGGCAGAGGCTTCTGGGATCTTCCAAAGGCCTCTGGTGCTCTGGGTTTGAGAGGCTAAGTCTGCACTCTCTTTCCATGGAGAGATTCCCAGGGGCATGTGGGGCCCAAGAGCAAGTCTACAGTGTGGAAGGGTCCAAATGAACATTTCTGGTCAGACTTTTATCTCAAATCAGAAGGATGAGGGGGATTGGTGCTGTGGATAGAGCAGTGCAGGGCCTGGAGACAGGAAGATTTGGCTTGGCGAACCACTCAACCTCGGAGGCTCAAGCCACTGCCTAGGGCTCCTTGGAAGTCCTCAGTGGCTGGAGGGAGGTCCTCACACTTACACCTCCTTATATTTGGGTTCATGTATTCAAATCTGTAGCCATTCCACAGAATCCATCAAAATACTTAGATTACACAGAGCCGAGGCACTGTGACAGACCCTGGAGATTCCAAGGCAAAAGTGAACCAATCCCTGCCCTCAAGGAGCTTATCTTCTAATGGGGGAAACAACACATCTAAGTAGAAATAAATACAGAATACGGTTAAAAAAAAATCCAAGCTAGTTGGGGGTGGGGCAGGGAGAGGAAAGGATTCAGGGAAGGCTGAAAGGAAAATGTGTGTTTGGGCTGAACCTTGACGAAAACCAGGCTTCTAAGAGGCAGAGGTGAGGAGTGAGGGAATTCTAGGCATCAGGGACAGCCAGTGCAAATACTAGGAGGGAAGAGATGAAGTTTTGGGAGTGGGGAAGGAACAGCAAGAATCAGACACTTATATTTACCATATCTCACCAAATAAATCTGTTTGACATTCAAAGTTCTTCACAATCTGGCTTCCGTGGACCGTCCCAGGCTTTACTCAGGTTCACACACATTAGCCACATTAACTTGTTTACTGGGCTTTGTACATAACATTCCAACACCTACCTCCACGTGGGGGAGTCCCCCATGCCTGGAACGCTCTCCTTCCCTGTCTCAGACTCGTAGCTTCCTTCAAGGATCAGCCCATTCGGCACCTCCTACAGGAGGTCCATCCTGACTTCCCCAACTGTTCCTGCCACCCCTCTGGAAATTCCATTTTGTGTTTATTTCTATGTCGAAATGCATGTTGTTATCAATTGCCACCCCACTTCAATTGGAATGTAGCTTCTGCAGGTCTGGGACCAAAAGAATGGATTCCTATTGCCTCCTTCTGTATCCCCAGTGCTTAGCACAGTGCCTGGCACATAATAGGTGCCTAATAAATGTTTATTGACTAGTGATAGTGATAATAACAATGACCATAGATGACATCTAGCTAGCACTTTGAAGTTTGCAAAGCACTTTACACAGATTTTCTCGAAAGGTTTGCCACGTGGTAGGTGTTTATTAAATGCTTATTGAATGAATAAGTGAATTGAACAATAGAATCGGATTGCTGCTGATCGATATCAATCGAAAACACTTATTAAGCACCTACCATGCGCCCAGCACTGTGCTAAGAACTAGGGATACAAAAAGAGGCAAAAGACAGTCCCTGCCCCCAAGGAGCTTATAATCTAATGGGGGGGTGACAACACGCAAAGAACAGGAGAAATAGGAAATAATTAACAGAAGAAGGCACTGGAATGAAAAGAGAGAAGGCTTCCGGTAGAAGGAGGGATTTTAGTTGGGCCTTAGAGGAAGCCAAGGGAGTCAGTAGTCAGAGCGGAGGAAGGAGAGCATTCCAGGTGCGGTGGACAGCCAGAGGGAATGTCTAGAGCTGAGAGATGAGGGGTCTTATTTGTGGAATATCCAGGAGGCCAGTGCCCCTGGATGAAAGAGCACCTGCTGGGCAGTGAGGTATGAAAAGACTGGAGCGGCAGGAGAGGCCCAGGTTATGAAGGGCTTTCTTCTTTTCTTTTTGGCAGGCACAATTTTTATTACCGAAAAACACAGATGATTAACTGCAAAAAGAAACACTTGATATAATCCTTTCTTTTCAATGATTTGGAACATGTGGATACACACCACATCTAAGACACAGGTAAAATGAAATTTTTGGAAACATAATAGGCTATCACGTCTGGCTACCTCTCAATGGAGATTTGAAGAGGTGGGGGTATATAAAGGGCTTTAAATGCCAAACTGGAGGCAATAGGGAGCCACCGAAGGTTATTGAGTAGGGGGTGATGTGGCCAAAGCTATGCTTTAGGCAAATCGCTTGAGCAGCTTAATGGATGATGCCCAGAAACCCCTGTACCTCCAGTAGCAGCCACACTTCAACTCAATCTTTGACCGACTCCACCTAAGCCCCTGCTAGTGCTAGGCGCTGCGTCATTCTCTGGGGAGATGAAGACCAAACAAAAAAACTCTCCCTGGCCTCAAGGAGCTTACTGGGGGAAAGAACCCATCCACAACTAAGTAAACACAAGGCACTTTGAGGGAGGAGAGGAGAAAAACAACTGAGAAAGAAGCGCTTGGGAGGAGCGCCATTGAGCTGAGCCTGGAAGGAAGATACTTTGTAACTATATTTTCTGTAGATATTTACATATGTCCTCATTGTGTCTGTGTGCTCTCTTCTGATAGAATGTAAACCCTTTGAGGGCAGGGACTTTCACTTTGTTCTTCGTCTCCTAGTGTCTAAGGCAGTATCTGGCATTTCAGACATTTCTGTTGATTGATTGATTAAAGACAATGATTAGAAGAAACAGAAAAAAGGAGAGACCGCTTTCTGGCCACAAGAGCCAACCTGTTCTAATGCAAAAAGGCAGGAGATCAAACGTAACCTCTCAGCAATTCCACTGGCTGGAACACAGGGTGTGAAAGAGAATCGTGTGGAACAAGACTGCAAAGAAAGTTTAGAAGCAGATTCGGAAAGGCTTTGAGTGCCAGGTCAGGACGTTTGTATCTTATCTTAGAGTCAATGGAGCACCCCTGGAGGGTTTGGAGCAGAGGGAGCTGTGCTCAGACCATGCCTTGGGATTATTCTGGCTTGTTTTGGCAACTCTGCAGAGGATGGCTTGGAGAGGGGACAAGCTGGGGGCAGTGGGACCAGTTAGGGGGTGAAGAAATAAGGTGGTGAGGGGTGGAACTAGGGTGGTGGCCAAGTGGGTGGAGAGAAGGGGATGGATGCAAGAAGTTTTGGCAAGAAGATCCGAGAACTGATGGGGCATTGGAGAGGAGAGAACAAAAGTTATGAAATCACTATTACCTTTATTCCTGTGAAGGGTGTGACAATGTACTACTCTGAGGCTTCAAATACAATCCTGGGGATTCTGAATCACCGGCTCCCTGGGCCTCCTCATCCCCCCCACCCCCACCCCCTGCCATAGACACCCATTTCAGTCAGCCCCAGACCTTCTGAAGCTTTCCATTGTGCTCTCTGGAGGTCCTGTTCTATTGTGGTTGTTGGGGGTTTGGGGAAGGGGATTGTATATCAATAATATTTATTTAAAATTTTATAGTACAGAAGGAACGAAAGGAATTTCAGAAAGAATCACAGATAAGGACAGCTTTGAAATTAACATATTGAACTTATATGCATTTTATTTTTTATTTATTTAGTACTTTATTTTTCCCCAGTTACATGTAAAAATCATTTTCAACATTCATTTTCAAAACTGTGAGTTCCAAATTCTCTCTCTTCCTCCCTCCCCACCACCACCATTGAGAAGGCAAGCAATTTGATATGGGTTATATATATGTAGTCATGCAAAACATTTCCATAGTAGTCATGTTGTAAAAGAAAACATAGTGGTTGTTCTTCATTCTCGAAGAGGACTGAAATGACATCACTATGTTAGAGTCAAGTTACAGTGCGTCTGATTGTGGCTGATCAGACCAATTTGAGCTTGGAATGCTCTACCACAGGGCGGGCACAAATAGTCCATGTGAACATTTAGGGTGGATTCTCTAACTTTGCCTGTCTCAGTTTCTTTTGAGTTACTTCAATTCTGCTTTGCTCATAGGGCATAGTATCTTCTCCGATGTGTGCACACCATGATGGGCAGTCCTGTGCCGGTGTCTCCCATGCCACACAATCAATTCCTAAATTCTTTTTTTTTTTTTTGCTTTTTGGCAGGGCAATTGGGGTTAAGTGATTTGCCCAAGGTCACACAGCTAGTACATGTGCCCAGTGTCTGAGGCTGGATTTGAACTCAGGTCCTCCTGACTCCAGGGCCAGTGCTCTATTCACTATGCCACCTAGCTGCCCCAATTCCTAAATTCTTAAGAGAGACCTTGAGAGTGTCCTTGTATCACTTCTTCTGACCACAATGTGAGCACTTGCCCTCTGTGAGTTCTCCATAAAATAGTCTTTTTGGCAAGCATACGTTTGGCATTCAAACAACATGGCCAGCCCATTGAATTGCGCTCTCCAAGTAGAGTTTGAATGCTTTAGATAACCAGGAAGGATGGTGATGCTCTCAAAAGAAACTGTGAAGTGTGGAGGAGGGGCAGGTCTAAGAGGGCAGGCAATGAGTCAGGCTCTGAACTAAGAGCTGAAGGTACAAGAAAAAGCATAAAGGAGCCCCTGCCCTTAAGGAGCTTCCATTCTAATGGGAAAAACAACATGCAAGCCCCTAGATAAAGAAAAGGCTTAGACAATCCCTTTGGGCATGCTTTGGATGAGACATTGGAAATATCCAGGTGGATCCATCCCCTTGGCAGATGGTGATTCTAGGTAAAGGCTCAGGAGAGCAAACTGGACAATTTGTGGAGATTTGAGTATGTCTGTGTCTTCATAAAGGTGATCACTGAATTCATGAAAATAGATAAAATCACCTAGGGAGGGAACAGAAGAAAGGAAAGGAGGTGGCCCCGGCAAGTCCTGGCTCTGCTACTTCTTACGTGTGTGACCTTGGGCAAGAAATTTCCCTTTTTTGGGTCTATTTCTCCATCTATAAAAATGCAGAGTTGGAGTAGATGAACTTTAAGGTAACTTCCAGCTGTAAGAGGCCTTGACCCTTCTTCAAACCTCTGGACTTTCAATGGGTCCCCCTGCCTAGCATCTCCTCACTCTTCAGACCAATACTCAAGCCTCTCCTTTCTTTGGCTGTCCCAGGGAAACTGTTCCAGCTGCCTCCGGGCATTTCGAGGGCTTTCCCATCTACTCCAGCCTGATTATTTCTTCCAGCAGGACTTCCTCCAGCTGCTCAAGCCTAACAGAGTTTCTGTTGTGGATTTTGGGTGCCTTGCATTTACCTGAGTTAAGATGGGACCAGGCTACCCTATGACTGAGCTTTCTCCAGTAGGTGATGGCTGGAATTCCTGAGGGTGGTGGAGTCTAATGGAATTGTTCTCCTGTCTTCTTCCCACTTCTAGCTTGGATGCTAGGATATTCCTGAGTCATCTGAAGCAATAAGGGAGGGCTGGGGGAAGGCAAGGGCTGGGAGAAGGTAAGGACTGAAGGCAAATAATAGCCCCCAGGTCAATGTTTACCTGATAGTGGGATCAAAGACCCAGAGCTGGAAAAAAGATTCTCTTTGCCAATGTAGAGGCTTAAAGTCTGCCTTCACACTAGCTCCCCTCTGTCCTTTCTAGTTCTAGAACTAAGAGATGAGAGAGCCAGTGGAGTCCATCAACAGAGCAGCCTTGAGGGAAGTAGGGGAGCAGAACAGGGAGCCTTTGGTGACCCATGTCAAGGAGGCAAGTACTGAGTAGGGGGAATGACCAATGGAACCAACAGAGAGGTCAAGACCAAGGACTGAAAAACAGAGCGATCTGAACTCTAAGAGAGAGTGATCTAGGGAGAGTGGAGGAGGCAGGAGCCAGATTGCAAGAGCTGAGGACACACGGGACATGAAGAAGAGCAGCATTAGGCATCAGCTGCTGTCTAAGCCCAGGAGAAATGGGAAGAGACAGCTACAAGATGGGAGAGGGAAGGGTGGAAGGTAAATCTACAGGAGGACTTTTGAAGGATTAGCTATTTCACAAGTAAACATAAAAGACTGAGAAGGGAAGGAAGAGGGAAGACTGGGGCATACTGAGGCTTTGAATAGGAGCTACAGGCCCAGGGACGTGCTGAAGCAAAGGAGGAAAGAAAGCGGAAGGCTGTTCCAAGCACCCTTCCTGAGCTCCTTTCCAGGAAGTGTGAGATTTCCTATCTGGCCTGAAATGACCCAGAGAGGAGCAGTTCCTGGCTCCCCAGTTCCGGTTCCTGGTTTCTTACCAAGAGGTCTTGGTGCCCTCTCTGGCCCTGAGGAAAAGCAGGGACATTTGGGGAAGAAGAATGTACTGAGAAGAGAGGCCCTTTCTCTATGGAACACCAGCCGCAGCTGAAACCTTGCCATCTTTTACCAATCACATGAATCTACCTTTGTTCTGAGTTCCTTTGGAAAGAGAGAGGATATATTTTCAACCCCTTAGTATTGGGTAGGACAGGACAAGGTTAAGACACTAAGAAAAAGGGGGGCAGGGAGAGAGAGGGAAAAAGGGAGAGACGAAGACAGAAACAGAAGAGAGTAAGCTCAGATTAGCTTCCTTCTACTGACAAGTGGAAAGGTGAGTTTCTGAGGATTGGTACTAAAGGGACTGAGCTGGTTGACCCAGGTTACCTTCAGTCTCTTGTAGGCAGCAGAGAGAAGCTGCAATGTGTGTGTTGGCCATGGAGAGGAATAGGCATGTGCCCGTGTGCCAGTCTGTCAGCCACGAAGGCCCAGGAAGGGCTTCCCATTTCCATTGGCCTGGGGACATGTCCAAAGCCCCTGATCTCAAGAGAGGGAAGTGCAGGATTCATTACAGACTCTCTCCTCTCTTGTTCAACCCTGAGAGGTGGTAGAAAAAGTCCTCAATCATACTTATGTGTTTATGTGTAACACACACACACACACACACACACACACTGACTGGGATATTTTCCCCCAATGTTTTTGCCTGATAGCATCAAGAAAAGAAGCCCCCTTCATATCAGAGCAAACTTTGTGTGTTCTTTTAAAAAATCTCTGACATGGGTGAGATAAGAAGTCTTCAGTGAAACTGGGAACAAGGTGCTGATGAGAATTACAAGGGAGTACAAGGTTCATTCTGGAAGGACCTGGATTCCAATTCCCTTCCTCCACTTAAGCCCAATCCCTTCCCCTCTCTGGGGCCCAGTCCCATCATGTCTCCAATGAGGGGCCTGTCCAGATGACTTTGAAGGCCATTCCAGTCTGAAGGTTGTGCTCCTAGGAGCCTAACTCAAGTCAGTGAAGGAGCTGCCCAATCACTTTAGTGCTGGAGAGGATCTGAGAGGCAAAAGGGCCTGCCCAAGATCCCAGAAACTGGGCCTTGGGTTGACCAGGCTGGTGTTTTCCCCACCTTACTCCACTTTTCATCCCTAGAAGGCTAGTCAATCAACCAATTAACATTTATTAAGCACCTACTGTATGCCAGGCATGCTTCTAAGTTCTGAGGATACAAAAGGCAAAAGATAGTCCTTCCCCTCAATGAGTTTACAATTTAACAATTGCAACCTCATCTTTCCCACTGCCTACAAACATGCCCATGTCTCCCCCAGCCTGAAAAAACCCTCATTTGCTCCATCTCCACTAACTAGCTATCATCCCTAGATATCCCCCAGGTTCCCTCCTGGGCCCTCTGCTCTTCTCCCCCAGACCACTTCGCTGGGTGATCTCTTTGGCTCCCACAGATTTAACAAGCATCTCTGCTTGTGATTCTCAAACTTCTCCTTCCTGCCCCAGCCTCTCTGCTCGCCTCCAGTCTTGCATCTCCAACTATCTTTCAGCCATCTCCAACTGTAATTCCTTAGCCATCTTAAAATCAACATGTCCCAAACTGATGATAATCTTTTCCCCTAAACTCTGACCACCCCCCACTTTCTTCATGACTTTAGAGGCCCCCCCCACATCTTCTTATCTTCCAGGCTCACAACCGAGGTCTCATCCTGGACTCCTCACTCTCTCCCACTCTCCATATCCAGTATGGTGCCAAGGCCTGCCTCAAGCCTCTTCTCACTCCAATTCATCCTCCATTCAGCCAACAAAGTGATTTTCCAAAAGTCCTGGTGTGACCACAGCACCTCCCCCCAACACTAAACCCCAATGGTCCCCCATTGCCACCAGAATCCCATCCCAAATCCTCCATTGAGCATGTAAAGCCCTTCATGACCTGCTGCCTCCTATGCTTCCCATCTTCTTACACCTTACTCCTACCATGTGCCCCCAGCCTCCTGGCTGTGTCCCTCTCCTGGCTCAGGCATTCTCTCTGGCCACCCCCAGGCCTGGAATGCTCTCCCTCCTCTGCTCCCACTACTGACCTCCCTGGCTTCCTTCAAGTCCCAACTCAAGTCCCATTTTCCACAAGAAGTTCCCTCAATGCCTCTTAATTCCAGTGTCCTCCCTCTTTTAAGTATTTATCCTGTCTATAACTCACTTTGTGTAGATTTGTTTGCATTTCATCTCCTCTATTAGATTATAAGCTCCCTTGAGGGCAGAGACTGTCTTTTGCCTCTTTATATCTCCAGGGCTTAGCCCAGTGCCTGGAACATAATAAGCACTAAATAAATGTTTATTGATTGATTGGACCAAGGCCATGAAGTCTGAGGTTCAGGACACAGAGCTCCCAATGGTCAGTCCACAAGCCTTTATTAATCACTTACTGTGTCCTTCAGCTTTGTGCTAAGCTGGGGAGTGGAGGGATACAAAGAAAAGGAAAAGCATGGTCCCTGACCTCAGGAGTTTTTAGTCTAGTGGAGGAGATGGCACATCAAGAACTAGGCACACATAAAATCCATATGATACAAAGGGGATGGAAGGAAGAAAGTGATAGAAGCTACAGCAGAGGGGACTCTTCCTCCAGATGGTGAGGCTTGGAGGAAGCCAGGAAAGCCAGGATGTTGAGGGGAGGAGGAAGAGGAAGAGAAGGAGAAGAAGGAGGAGTAGGAGAAGAGCTGGTGTGAGGAGCAGTGAGGAAAGGGAGTCTCTGATCAAAGACTGTGTGGTGGGTGGGGCAGGGGTAAGGCATAAGGAGACTGGAAAGGGAGAGGGATGCCAGGTTATGAAGGGCTTGGACCTCAAACAGAAGGTTTTATATTTTCTCCTAGAGACCATAGGGAGCCAGTGGAGTTTATGACATGGTCAGACCTTCGCTTTTGGTGGCTGATTGGAGGATGGACTGGAGGGAGGAGAGACCTCAGGCAGGCAGGCCCCACCCCAGCAGCTATGGCAGTAATCCAGCTGTGAGGCGATGAGGGGCAGTCAGAGGAGGGAAGGGGGCATTTTTGAGAGCTTTTGTGGTTAGACATGATAAGACTTAGCAACAGATACTAAGGGGGAGAGTGAGGAGAGGAAGATGCCTCTGAGGTTGAACACCAGGGTGCCTTGGAAGGATAGTGATTTCAACAGAAAGCAGGAAGTCTGGAAGAGGGGAGGCTGGAGAGGAAAGCCCATGAGTGCCGTCCTGCACCTGCTGAGGGGCCCTCTCTTGTCCTGATCTTCCTCACTACACCATCCCCACCCTATGGGACATGGGTTCCATCCCTGGGTCTCCCAGCTCTGACGGATGAGCTGCCTTCTGGAGCTGGGGCCCAGGGGTCCCCAGGCCACTTCTTCAAGGTCTTCCCACTGGTGCCTCCCCTTTCTCAGTCTAAATGCACCTGCCTTCCTCCTCAGCTGCCTCTCCCCATTAGAATATAATTGGCAATAAGATTTCTTTGAAGATAGAAAATTTGTAAATTTTGACACCTTTTTCCAATATTTTCTAGTCTTCCTATTTTGTTCTGGTGCAAAGAAAGTTCCTCCAGGGAAAAGAATTCTTACATTCGGCCTTTGGCCCAAAAAGGTCTTAAATCAACCTGCCCACAAATCGTCTTTCGCCTGCTCTAAGCCTGCTTGCCCAGGCTGCCACCCAGATAGTGTCTGGGATGATCCAAAAAGGCAGGTGGGGAAACTGAGACCCACAAAAGGAAATGACTCACCCAAGGTGAGCCAGGGAGTCATTGACAGGGTTGAGATTCAAAGCCAGGTCCTCTGATTCCTGAAGGGTTCATCAGACCTGACAGATTAGTGGGGTCCTCCAATTCCTGGAGAGTCCGTTGGACTTGGAAGGTTAGTAGGGTCCCTGTCCTAGAGGAGCTGTGTTTGAATACCGACCTGTACCATATGTGTGACCTTGGGCAAGTCTTTTCACCCCAGACTTGGTCTAATCTAATCCTCTCACTTGGTAGATGAGGAAATTGAGTGGCACCCCAGGCTTCAGCTTCCTCTTCTGTGACCCCCCCCCCCCAATCTAGGCCAGGCCCTGCAAGAGGCACCTGATTCCATCCAACCTGTGTCCGGAAGAGCAACTTTCAAGTCAAGCCTTATATAAATAGGAGCATCATTAGGATGGCCGAGGGGAGGGTGCAGGGCATCCCAACCTGGAGGGTTACAAGAGCAAAGACATGGAGGCTGGAAAGTCCAAAGCTAAACCAGTTTGGTGGATCGAGTTTCTGTGAGGAGCCTCTGGAAATTACGGGAAAAGGGGAGCTTGGGGATGAAGATGGTATAGGCCAGCAACAGACCATTAAGAAGATTAGAACTTTTCTCCTGCAGCCAGGGGCAGTGGCTGACAGTCCAAGAATTGGGGGGTGATGACATAGGGACAGGAGCTGGGTGATTTTATTGGAATTGCCAACATAGGTCTTTGCCTTCTTTGCAACTGGAATCCCTCCCCCCACCACTTAATAGTATTTTATTTTTTCTAATTACATGAAAAGATAGTTTTTAACATTCACTTTTATAAGATTTTCAGTTCCAAATTTTTCTCCCCTCCCCCTCCTCAAGACATCGTGCAATCTGCCATAGTCCATACACGTTGGTTGGTTGTTCTTCGTTCTCAATGAGGACCAAAGTGACATCACTAGGCTTAAGTCCAGATTCAATGTGTCCCACTGTGGCCGATCAGGCCAATAGGAGCTCAGAATGCTCAGCCACAGTTTGGGACAACTAGTCCATGTGAACATTGGGGGTGGATGCTCCAAACTTGCACATCCTGCATCTCCTTTGAGCTGTCTCAATTCTGCTTTGTTCATAGAGCACAACACCTTCTCTGATGAGGGCACACCATGCTGGAAAGTCCTGTGCCAATGTCTCCCATGGCACACAATCAATTCCAAAATTCTTAAGAGAGACCTTGAGAGTGTCCTTGTATCGCTTCTTCTGACCACCATGTGAGCCCTTGCCCTGGGTGAATTCTCCATAAAACAGTCTTTTTGGCAAGCAGGTGTTTTGCATTCACACAACATGGCCAGCCCACTGGAGTTGTGCTCTCTGAAGCAGAGTTTGAATGCTTGGCAGTTTAGTTCAAGTAAGGACCTCAGTGCCTGGTACCTTATCCTGCCAGGCAATCTTCAGAATCTTCCTGAGACAATTGTTATGTACAAAAAATTAAACATATTTCCACATCAGTCATGTTGTGAAAGACAAATCAGAACAAAAGGGAAAATCCAGGAGAAAGAAAAAGTTTTTAAAAAGTAAAAATACTACGCTCCGAGTTTGTAACAGGAATTCTTTTTTTTTATTTTAGATTTTTTTATCTTTAGTTTACAACACTCAGTTCCACAAGTTTTTGTGTTCCAAATTTCCTTCCCTTCCCTCCCCTCCCCCTTCCCCCCTGAGACAGCATGAAATCCAATATATCTTCTACATATACTTTCGCATTAAACATATTTACACAATAGTTGAGTCATAAAGAAGAACCATGATCAATGGAGTGAACCATGAAAAAGAAGAAACAGAATCAAAAAAAAAAAGAGAAAAAAGAAAGAGGGAGAGCAGATAGTTTCCTTCAATCCACATTCAGACTCTGTAGTTCTTTCTCTGGATGTAGATAGCATTCTCCATCATGAGTCCTTTGGAGTTGTCTTTGAACCTTGGATTGCTGAGAACAGCCAAGTCTATCAGGGTCAGTCATCACAGAATCAATATGTCTGTGGTTGTGTACAATGTTCTCCTGGTTCTGCTCCCCTCAGTCAGCATCATATCATGTAGGTCTTCCCAGGTTATTATGAAGTCTGTCTGCTCCTCGTTTCTTATAGCACAATAGTATTCCATTGCATTCATACACCACAACTTGTTCAGACATACTCCAATTGATGGGCCTCCCCTTGATTTCCAATTCTTTGCTACCACAAAAAGAGCAGCTAGAAATATTTTTGTACACACAGGTCCCTTTCCCTCTTGTGTGACCTCCTTAGGATACAGCCCTAGAAGTGGTATTGCAGGGTCAAAGGGTATGAACATTTTTATAGCCCTTTGGACATAGCTCCAAATTGCTCTCCAGAATGTCTGGATCCTTTCACAACTCCACCAACAATGTAACAGTGTTCCAATTTCCCCACATCGTCTCCAGCATTAATCAATTTCCTGTTTTGTCATGTTAGCCAACCTGACAGGACAGATGTGCTACCTAAGAGCTGTTTTGATTTGCGCTTCTCTAATCAACAGTGATTTAGAGCATTTTTTTCATATGCCTATAGATATCTTTCATTTCTTCCTCTGAAAACTGCCTGTTCATATCCTTTGACCATTTCTCAATTGGGTAATGACTTGTATTCTTATAAATTTGGCTCAGTTCCCTGTATATTTTAGAGATGAGGGCTTTATCAGAGACGTTGGTTGTAAAGATTTTCTCCCAATTTTCTGCTTCCCTCCTAATCTTTGTTGCATTGGCTTTGTTTATATAAAAACTTTTCAATTTAACATATTTTGCATTTTATAATACTTTCTGTCTCTTGTGCCATGAATTCTTCCCTTTCCCATAAATCTGATAGGTAAACTATTCCTTGCTTTCCCAAATTGCTTATAGTGTCAGGCTTTACTCCTAAATCATGAACCCATTTTGACTTTATTTTGGTATACAGTGTAAGATATTGGTCTATGCCCAGTTTCTGCCATACCATTTTCCAATTTTCCCAGCAGTTTTTGTGAAATAGTGAATTCTTAGCCCAGAAGCTGGATTCTTTGGGTTTGTCAAAGAGTAAATTGCTATAGTCGTTGACTTCTCCATCTTGTGTACCTATCCTATTCCATTGATCCATGACTCTGTTTCTTAACCAGTACTACGTAGTTTTGATGACTGCTGCTTTACAGTACGGTTCAATATCTGGTATGGCTAGGCTACCTTCCCTAGCATTTCTTTTCATTAATTCCCTTGATATTCTGAACCTCTTGTTCTTCCAGATGAATTTTGTTATTACATTATCCAGCTCTGTAAAATAATTTTTTGGTAGTTCCATTGGTATGGCACTGAATAGATAAATTAATTTAGGTAAAACTGTCATTTTTGTTATATTAGCTCAGCCTAACCATGAGCAACTGATATTTTTCCATTTATTTAAATCTGACTTTATTTGTGTGAGAAGTGTTTCATAATTGTGTTCATATAGGTCCTGGGTCCATCTTGGCAGACAAACTCTCAAATATTTTATAGTGTCTACAGTAACTTTAAACAGAATTTCTCTTTCTATCTCTTGCTGTTGGTCTTTCTTAGTAATGTATAGGAATGCCGAGGATTTATGTGGGTTTATTTTGTATCCTGCAACTTTGCTAAAGTTGTTTATTATTTAGAGTAGTTTTTTACTTGACTCTCTAGGATTCTCTTAGTAAATCATCATATCGTCTGCAAACAGTGATGATTTAGTTTCTTCTTTTGCAACAGGAATTCTTAACCTGGGGGCCAGGATTTTTTTTTAATGTTTTGATAAATGAGTTTCAATATTATTGGCTTCCTTCATAATCCTGTATATTTTATTTTATGCATTAAAACATGATTCTGAGAGAGGTCCATGGGCTTCACCAGACTGCCTGAAAGGCCCAGGCCACAGGAAAGGTTAAAAACCTCTGTGGTAGAGAAGTGCCCACACTGAGGGGTTAAGTGACTGACCTAGAGACACACAGCTAGTAAGAGTGTGAGGCAGCATCTAGTCATTGGGGATGAGGGGGGGAACTGGTCTTAATATATGATGATTTTATCTGTGTGGGGAACTCCCACTGGGGAAAATAAAGGCTAGTTATAAAATCCACCCACTGGGTTAACTATTTTTAACCTACAATCTTCAAGAGGTATCTGGGCAACTTAAACTTCAATGACTCACCCCGGTCACCCAGGCTACCAGTGACTGAGGCCATGCTTGAACTTAGGTCTTTCTCACTCAAAGGCCAGCCCTCTCCCCACCAAGGCCTGTGGGCTCTTTTTCCCTTTTAAGCAATTTCATAGATTCTTACAAAGCTAGAAGAGTGGGGGGCCTTGGTGACCTAGTGAGCTAATGTGGCCTGTAATTTACAGCTAGAAACCTTCCATCACGCCGGAATTCAGCACCTGGGCAGGTGGGTCCTGGGAAAAGGAGGAGCTGGGACCATGAAGTCTGGGCTCTGAACCCTCCCTCCACAAAGGCAGTCCTTGGCGCTGATGGGACCTGGCCCAGGCAGAGCCCACCTTTGCTTCCTGAACCTGTAAGCAAGAATTGTTAGAATTACTGCTGCTTTTTGTCTGGCTCGGGAGGACAATGGGCATGGAGGTCTTCTGAAAGGAGCAGAGCCCAGTAGGAGTAGGAGGCTTAATAGAAATTACTCAGAGTCCTGGGGGGGGGGGGGTGGGAGGGGGCGGGAGAGAGAGAGTAGAAGCAGAGGAGGAAGGGGATGAATCACGTGGATCAGCAGTTAGGCAGCCATTCTCTCTGGGACACCTCTGCTGCTTCTGCTTCTGCTTCTGCTGGGTAGGAATGAAGATGTATAAGGTGAGATCCCTACCTTCAAAGACGCTTTACGTGATGGGGGGTGGGACCACTGCCAAGCATACCATCCTCCCCTGCTCACCCCCTTGCCCAGCCATGAAGGCAATCGGGGTCCCAGGATCGAGGAATGTTCAGTTCATTCATTCTAGCAATGACGCTACATCGGTCTGAATGCAGGATGCCCCTGACTGTGGCCAGCACCCCTCACACACCACATGACCTTATCTTTGAAAGGATGTGTGAGGTGCATAGAGGTGGTATGGCAGAAAGAGCTACAGGCCTTGGAATCAGGAGGAACTGAGTTCAAATCCAGCCTCCAATACCTACTAGCTATGTGATCTTGGGCAAGTCACTTAACCCCAATTGCCAAAAGAAGAAGAAGGATATGTGTGCTCAGGTTCACAAGACAAAATAATTATATGAAATCAAGATATTGTTTAAAATTATTTCCCATGAAAGATTTTACATAAACTTCCATATCAATTGAACAAGCCTTTAATCCAGTCCAAAGAGGTGATCAGGGTACAGAGGAATGAGTCCTCAAGCTCCGGGTTCACATCCCATCCCCGTGGGACCTTGGGTGGGTCCTTAATCCCCCTCCTCCCAAGTTTCCTCATCTATAATACGAGAGGGTTGGATGAAATGGTGTCTGCGCTCCTTCCAGCTCTAGCTCTATGAACCTAGGATCGAATATTCATTAGGTGCCTACTGTATGCCTCGAACAGTGGTAGGATCCGGGGACTACTCCCCCTACACACACACACACACACACACACATTTTCCTGAATGAATAAGTAAATAAGAAATATGGACAGAGTCCTGGAGAATTGTGTCCGTCTGTGACTCATGTGGCCCGTCTGGGGCTTTAGCTCCACCCCAATCTTTCCAGTGAGTCAGCTGAAACCTGTCCTTGTGATGGGCGCTGCCACTTTGTCAGTTGCTACCTCCCCGTTATTGCTTTTCAATCAACCAATGAGACACCCAGAGTTTCTTAAAGCATTTTTACAAGCACAAATATGGTGAACACTTTTATTAGGTGCCAGGCTCTGCGATGGGCCCCAGGGCCACAAAGATACAAGTGAGACAGTCCCTGTCTTCTAGCTGGGGGCCAACCACAACTTCGGCTACATACGAGATAAATCCAAGGGGATTTGCAGGGAAGGCTGAGCCGATGGAGAGCTGGTGACCCCAAGAAGTCAGGAGAGGACATGGGGGAGGGGTCGGTGTCAAGTCCCTCCCACCCAAATGCTTCTGACAAAACACCACCTGGTGGTCTTTCTTCATGAGAGGCAATGTCGTGTGATGGGTGGAGACCTGAATTTGGTGTGGGGGAGGGGGGGTCAATCAAAGGAGCATTTATTAAGTGCCTACTATGCCAAGCTGGATTTGAAACCAGTTTCAGACACTCCGTAGTTATGTGGCCCTGGGCAGGTTTCTCGGGTTCAGTTTCCTCATTTTTAAAAGGAGAAGAGTAGTAGGGTCACAACCTTCGGAGGGCAAACCTTGGTGACAGAGTGTAGATGTACACACGTGTGTGTGTGTATGTGGGCAGGGGCACGTGGAGATCTGTGGGTATGTGGAGAGATGCATGCTTATGTATGTGTACATGTGTGTGGGTGTGGGTATCTGTGGATATGTGTGTGTACGTGTAGGTGGATGTATATGCGTGCATATGGATATGTGTGGGTGCATGTATACATGTATGTAGATGCATGTAGGTGAGTATGTGGAACACGTGTATAAACGTGGGTAGATTACATATGTATATGCATACCTGCATATCTGTGTGTGCATGTGTCTGTTTGTTACAGGTGTGTGTACACACCCATATCCATATGAGCCCATCCCTGTGCCTTGTGCTCTCAGAGCAGTCTGGGGTGCTAAGAGGACAATGACCATTTCTTCTCTGTCTTTGCATCCCCGGGGCTGAGAACAGACCCTGGCACACAGTAGGTGCTTTAGAAATGCTTACTGATGACAAGAATGAAAGTGTGTAGGGGTGGAGAGGGGAGTGGGAAGGAGATGTCTCCAGACAGTATGTGTCAGAGGCAGGAGGGATACAAACCAGGGTGTCTAGGACCCCGGAACTGGGGGAGAGAGATCAAAGAGGGACTGGCCAGTGAGGCCCCACCAGGAAGAACCTGGATAGATGAGAGGAACAGCATGGAAAGGGGAGGAAAGGCTGTTTCTGAGGTCCACTGAAGGGGCTTTCGTGGCACTGAGGCACCCAACAGGCCTCTGAAGATGACTAGTGAGGCCTTGCCCTGAAGCCCTCCTCGTGGGGAGTGGTTGATGGCAATGCTGAGATAGTGTGGGTGGGTATGTGTGAGCCCTCCCCATCCCTATCCCCATCCATGTGAGTACACACACACACACACACACACACACACACAGAAGCAATCCATTCCACTTTCTTCTCAGCCCTCTATCCAATAGCCAATTTTCTCTCCCCCTTTCTGGAACCCAAATGGAGGGTCCCAGGAAGCAGCAGGCCTACCCTCCTCTCCCCTCCCCTCTTAATGCAACGTTTATTTTCAAGTCAGCATTTCCCCACAGATGTTGGAACTTGCAGCGGACTAGGAAATTATAGGTGAGGGCCTGATTCTGATCTTTGACAAAGCGCAATCACTGGGTGTAGGCGGGCTGGGTTAGGAGCACATCAGGGTCCCACCCACACTCTGCCCTGGCAGTACAGCTGCCTCTGGGCAGGCTGCCTGGCTGGGAGAAGCCCTGCTTCTCTCATGGGAACAGACCCGGCCTGAGCAGAGCCCTGGCGAAGCTCCCTTCCCAGCTCCTAGGGTTAGTGAGACGGTAAAGCTCACTGGGCCTCGGGTCACATGGCCAGGACGTGTCAGAGAGAATCCTTGAACCTGGGTCTTCTGGACTTGGAGCCTGACTCTGACCCTGACCCACAAGCACACTGATCAGTGTTCTCAGGCCTCCCAATGCTTGTTTTCTCTAATGTCATCATTCTAGAAATTTGTCTAATTCTGCAACATTCTCAGTGTCTTCTGAAACTGTCCATTCATCATTGCTTCTGGTACAATGACATGCCACTATACTAACATGCTATCAGTTGTTTAGCCGTTCCCCAGTCCCATTTCCAAGTTGTGACTGCTATGAAGAAAACTGCCATAAACAGAATTTCAGTTCAATCCAATGTTTATTAAGCATACCCGGGAGGAGGAAGTGTGGCCCGAGGCTTAGGGAAGACAGTGCCCATTCTTAGGAAGTTTACAGTCTGGGACAGAGAGATGAGACCCCCACCCGCTCTAATACTTACTATGACGAGCCAAGTGCATGGGCGAATTGGAAAAGAGGACTGCTTCAGGACAGCGTGGCAGCCCTGGGAGTGCTCTCTGAATGGTCTCTTCCTTTCATTCACTTCCAGCCAGGAGGTCCTCCCTCCCTCCCTCCCTTCCTCCCCCTTTCCTTCCTAATCTTTCTCTCCCACAACCCATGTGCAAGTCTCAGGGGTTCTATTGGTACTGACAAAAAGGGTATGTTGGGGGAAAAGTAGTGATGTCTTCTATTTTTGCACCATTTTCACCTCCCAACATATTCTTCTCCCCCCTCTTCCCTTGAGAGCCAGCCCCGGCATCAAAGAATTAAAAGAAAGGCAGCTCAGTAACAACATCGCACAAAGTGGATAATATGCACAATGTTCCACACCTATTGTCCCCCCCTTTGGCAAAAAAGGAGAGAGGTGCCCTTCCTTGCCCCTTCTGCTGAGACATCCTCTGTTGTTCTTTTTACACCCCTCGGTTTGGTTTGGAGTTTACATTTACTTTGATGCAATCATTGAGTGTCAGTTTTCTGGTTCTGCTTGCTTCACTTTGCATCAGTTCATATAAGTCTTTCCATGCTTCTCTATTCCTCATACTCCTCATTTTGGGGAGCACCTTCCTAGGCCACCCCCCTCCACCACCTGCCTCTTTCTCCTAGATGGGCCTCTTGGCTGTCAAAGATGAAGAGGCTGGGCCTCCCCACTGGCCTTCCCTCTAGGCCTTGAAGTCCTGGGCACTGTCATTTGACCCATTTATGTTAACTCAAGGCCTCTGGGCCTTGTGTAGCAGAGGTGGTATAACATAAATCTACAGCTGACACAGTCACCACAGTTGTGTAACTTTCTCCACCTTTGCTGAGCACATGTGTAGGAGCAAATGTACAGCATGGCAGGAGTGAGCCAAGGCTCAGCAGGGCACAATGGGAGGAATGAGAGGGGGGCAAGGACTCACAGAAGAGGCCAGTGTAGAGTTAATTGATTCATCAAGGGGTCAGTATGGGGAGAGGAGGAGAGAGTGGTTCAGTGAGAAAACCAGGGTTGGAGGTCATGGTATAGACAAATGTACAGACCAATAAAGACATGGCACTTTGGAAGGCAGGGCTCTAGCACCAGGGGGTAAGGGAGTGGTCAGGAAAAGCTTCCTATTGGAATCTGCAGCCTAGTCTTGAAGGGAACTAGGGATTCAGAAAGGCAAAGGTTAGAAGGAAGAATGTGCCAGGCTGGAGGGATGGTCAGTGCCAAGGCCCAGGGATGGGATATGGGCAAGGAGGTGAGAGGAAGGCATCTAGCTGCCTTCCCTAAGTTCAGGTCACCAGATCCCATCTCAGTGGACTGAAGGAAGTTGTTCAGGAAGGGATCCATGAGCTTTAGGCAATGACCGTGGAAAGCTCCTGGGGATTTCTGGGAGCAGGATGATGTGGGATACTGCCAAGGCCAGGCTATAGACTCAAAGGGGTGGGCCTGATTTAAAAAAAAATGAAGGTGGCTTTTTCCACTCCATGAGGAAAGTAGGAGAGGGCCAGTGGGTGAGGAGACACTCACAAAGGGAAGCCATACTCACAGAGATCCAGCAGAGAAGTTGATTGGGCCAGACTGACCACCTTCACTTGGCTACAAGGTTAGTAGATTTGTCCTCTCCTGAGTCCTAGTCTGTCACAAGGTGGCCCAAGGATGGACTGTAATCTGCTTGCTCAGGGACAGAGGCTCATTGCCAAGAGATGAATTGGGGGCCAGCTCAGCTACCCTGGGGTCGAGGGTTCCTAAGGGAAAGAAGCCCCCATACTGACAAAATCATGGTCCATGGAAAATAGAGTTGAAGCCCTAGATGGGCCATTAAGGTGCTACAATGACATTTTGTCAACACTCCCAACCAATTCTTTCATAATATCTTTATGAATGAGATGCTCACTTATGGGACAGGTGGGTTGGTTTGGGATTGGTTGAATGACTTGAATAGAGTGACAAATAGATATTCAACATAACAAGGAGCTAATTAGGCTAGTGGAGGGGATGGAATTCCACCTGAGCTATTTAAATCCCTAAAAGACGATGCTGTTAAAGTGCTGCCCTTGATAGGCCAACAAATTTGGAAAACTCAACAGTGGCCACTGGACTGGAAAGCATCAGTTTCCATCCGAATCCTAAAGAAGGGCAATGCCAAAGAATATTCAAATTACCAAATCCTTGGGCTCATTTCACATACCAGTAAGGCTATGCTTAAGATTCTGCCAGCTAGGCTTCAGAAGAATTCCCAGAAGATCAGGCTGGTTTTCAAAGAGGCAGAGGAGCTAGAGACCAAATTGCCAACATTCTCTGGATTATGGAGAAAGCAAGGGAAACATCTACTTCTGCTTCATTAAGCTACATTAAAGCCTTTGTGTGGATCACAACAAAATGTGGCAGTTCCTTAAAAAGATGGGAGTACCATGAAATCTTACTTATCTGTTGAGAACCTGTGTTGGGGCCAAGAAGCAACAGTTAGTACAGAACTTGGAACAACTGATTGATTTAAGATTGGAAAAGGAGTATGGCAAGGCTGTATATTGTGACCTTAGTTGTTTAACTTATATACAGAGTACATCAAGCAAAATGCCAGACTGGATGAATCAAAAGCTGGAATTAAGGTTGCTGGGAGAAATGTCAACAATCTCAGCTATGCAGATGATAACACTCTGGTGGCAGAAGGTGGAGAGGAATTAGGAAGCCTCTCAAAGAGGGTGAAAGAGGAGGGTGTAAAAGCTGGATTGAAGCTTATTAAAAAAACCTAAGATCACAGCAACTGGCCCCATCACTTCCTGACAAATAGAGGTAGAAGAAATGGTAGAGTCAGATTTCATATTCTTGGGCTCAAAGATCACTACAGACAATGACTGCAGCCATGAAGTTAAAGGATACTTGATACTTGGAAGGAAAGCTATGGCAAATCTGGACAACAGACTAGAAAACAGAAACATCACTTCATTAACAAAGGTCCATCTTGTCAAAGCTATGGTTTTCCACTTGCAATGTATGGCTGTGAGCATTGGCCTATAAGGAAAGTTGAGTGATACAGAATTTCTGAATCATGGTGCTGGAGAAGATTTTTGAGAGTCCCTTGAACAGCAAGAAGGTCAAATCAATCCATGCCTAAAGAAGTTAATTTAGACTATTCTTTGGGAGGACAAATACTGAAGCTGAAGCTTAAATACTTTGGCCACGTAATATAGAAGACAGGACTCATTGGAAAAGACTCATATGGGGAAAGATCGAAGGCAAAAGGAGAAGGGGACGGCAGAGGATGAGATGGATAGATGGTGTCATGGAAGCAATGAACATGAGCTTGGACAGATTTCAGGAGACAGCAAAGGACAGAAGGGCCTGGTGAGTAATGGTCCAGGGAGTCACACGACTGAACAACCACAGCCGGTGCAGTGCCCCAAGTATCTGTCCTTGGCATCATTTCTCTCCCCTTCAATTCAAGATTCGTATCAATTCAACGTTCACCTTTCATGAATTCAATTTGACAGCCATTTATTAAACCCCTACTGTGTGCAAAGCACTATTCAAGGTCATGGAAATTCGAAAGCTAAAATGCAACAGTCACTGACCTCACAAAGCTTCCATTCTATGGGGTGACAGCAGAGGTGGCGAGCTATCTAATGCGTAGGAGCCCCCAAGCCAGTAGAGAAAACGAATACCCTGGACCCAAAAGACCCGAAGGATCTCTCTAGGCAAAGCCAATGCATTTTTAGAGCCCCTTATTTCCAAAACACTTTCCTCAAAGCTGCCCTGCGTGGGAGTACAAGTCTTATCTCCATTTTGCAGATGAGGAAACGGACCCTGGGAAATTAAGTAATCTGCCCATGGTCGCAAAACTAGGAAGGGCCGGAGAAGTAGAATGGGAGTCGTGTCTCCCCACTTTAAGTCACAGCTCCAGACTCAGGTTCAAAAGATCGATGATTGGGAGAAAAGCCTGAAGAAGATTTCACAGGAAAAAGGCCAGTGGTCTTAGTGGACTACAAATGAATTACAAATCATGGTGTAGTGTGGCAGCCTAAAAAATGAATGCTGTCCCTAGTGGTATTGATAAAGGGACACAGTGGCCAAAACCAGGAATGTGAGTATTCAGCAGTCCTCGGCTCTGGTGATCTGGAGCTTTGTGCTTAGGTCTGGACAGCACAGTGTGGGAAGAAGACAATTAGTAATGCAATTTTTAAAAATGCAACTATTGCCTTCTTGGGGAGGGGGGAAGGGAGGGAGGGAGAAAAAAATGGAACTCAAAATCTTATAAAAGTGAATGTTGAAAACTATCTTTACATGTAATTGGGAAAAAATAAAATACTATTAAGTGGGAAAAAATGCAATCAGCATCCCCCCCACTGCCTACCACAGGCCTCGCCCTGATCTCCCCACCCCTCCCACCCTCACCAGGTCCCACTTATAGCTTGGTGACTGGGCTGGGAGGAGGTGTACTGGCCAAAGAAACTTGGGCTTTTCTGGCTCCAGCAGACTAAAGGGACCGAAGGACACACAGGGAATGTCTCCCGAGATTGGCCGAGCTGTTGTCTGGACAGCTGGCAGTCTGGTGGCACACTGAATACTGCACGGAGCCCTGAGTTCAAATCCAGCCTCCCACACGTACTGGCTGTGTGGCCCTAGGCAAGTTACTTCGCTCGTATCTGCCTCAGTTGTCCCAGCTATAAAATGGGAATGGTAAAAGCTGTTACTTCCAGGGTTGTTGGAAAGTGCTTTGCCAACCTTGAAGCTCTATATAAATACAAGCTATTCCTGTTCAGAAGGATTCTTCTTGGCTCCAGAGAACAGAACTGGGAGCAATGCAGGGAGGAGGGGTGCAGATATTGGCCACTTGGGAAAGGCAGCTTTCTGTTCAATGCAAGCAAATACCATGATCCCAGGAGCTTGTGGAATGTAAGGCTTTCACAGCTGGGATGGGCTGCCTTGTCAGAGCTCCCTTGTAGGGAGCTCCCCATCCCCATAGGTGCTCACTGGGGGCCCACTTGTTGAGGTTGTAGTGAGAGGAGGATTCCAGCTGCCCTAGGAGGTGAGGCTCTGGAAGGCTGCAGGGCGGTCTTCAATATCAGGCCTTATTGCTTATGTTCTCCTATTGGGTTAGACCTGAATGAACAGAGGGAGATGGAGTTTGAATTTGTGACCATTGAGGAAGCTCCCCAGGAGGAAAGGCTCTCTCCCAATGCAGGTATCTGCTGCATGGCTGCACCTTGTAGCCTAGAGAGGAGCCCAAGGCTCAAACAGCTGTGGCCAGGGTCATACAACCAGCTTATAGCAAAGGCAGAGCTTGAATGGGGCTCCTGACTGTAAAGACAGCCTTATCTCTACTGCACCCCAGGGCCTCTGGGTAATGGGCTGACACTTTCGAGAAATGTTAGGTCAGTCATTTGTATCATACACTTTCGGTTATATAGTAGATTAGGTTGTAAACTCCCTGAGGGCAGGAACTGTCTTTGGACTCCTTTTGTATGCACAGTGCCTGGCTGGCAGCAGGTAATTAATTGATTGATATAGTGATAATTAAAGAGAAAGAACAACTCATTATTTCGCCCCCATTTCCATCACAACAACGTATAAATTTCAATTAAACAAGCAAGTTTTAGAAATAGATTGATTTATTTATTTTGGGTTTTTAATATTCACTTTTACAAGATTTTGAGTTCTAAATTTCACCCCTCCTTCCCTTCCCTCCTCCCCAAGGCGGCACGAACTGTGATACAGGCTCTACATGTGCAATCACATTAAACATATTTGCCACCAAACAGTTGTTAAGCACCTACTATGTTCCCAGCTCTGACCGGAGACACAGAGCAAAAAAAACCAAACAGGCCCTGCCTGCAGTGAGTTTACACTCTCCTTTCACTACCCTAGTACATAAGTAGATGGATATCAAGTGACTTTCCTCAGCTCACACCTCCACAAAGGTGTGGATGGATGGTCATCTCTCCAGCCTGAGATGCACCATCTCCTTACCCACCACTCTCTTTAAAGATGCAGCCCCAGGACCACCTTCAGCAGGCAGTGGTCCCTGACTCCCTGAAGGCCTTCTGCCCCTCCCACTGCTGCTGGCCTCCCTTCCAAGCTGCTGGCCTCCAACATCAAGGATACTGGGGCTTATTCATGGCTATATAGTGAAGCACTGCCTAGGTTTATGCAGGTACCTGTGATCTCCCCCATTTCACTATTTCATTCCTTATCTAGGTCCTTATCTAGGCTCCTCCCAGGGCCATCTCCAATCATCCCGATCCATATCTGGCCACGGACCCAGACGACTTCGGAGGTGCAAGTGAGGCTATGACTCAGTGCAGCCCTGCCTCACTTAAATCCAATTCATTTGCAAGTCATGGCACCACCAAACTGATGTCATGGTCTTCTTTGAGAACGAAGGACAAACAGCACCCTGGGTACTCCCAGCTCCTAGCCCAAAGCCCATCACATAGTAGGCCCTTAATAAGTGTCTGCAGACTGATACCTGCAGCCACTTGATAGAGGAGATTAAATAGCCTGCCCAGAGCCCCCAGGCTCAGTGCCAGTGATTAGCTGTGGGACCTCAGTTTCCCCACCACCAGCCTCACCTCCTGACTCCAGGGCTGCTGGGTGGAGGGGAGCTGAGAAGATAAAAGCCATGCTGTTCCTCTGCTCATTCCAGAAGGAAGTGAGCTGAAAACAGGTCAACCCTTGGGGGTACTGAGGTACCACAATCTCCCTTAGAAAAGCCACAGCGGCCCCTTCTCTCCTCTACAGGCCTTGCTCCTCCACCCACTTCCCAGCTGGTCCTTGATCTCCTCAATCCCTCAACTACTGGATCCCCAACCAAGTTGTCTGACTGGCAGCTTCCACTTTGCATTCACTTTAGGCCCCAGGTGACTACAAATCCAAAGGGGTGGAGGGAAGAAGGAAAGAAGGGGAAGACAGGGGAAGGAAGGGAGGAGGGGAAAGGAGGGAGAAGAAGAGGGAAGGCAGAGGAAGGAAGGGAAAAGGACGCGAGGGAGGAGGGGGAAGAAGAGGGAAGAAGAGGGAAGGCAGGAGAAGAAGAATTAGTTCACGGCTCCTTCCCCAAGGAATGCCGCACATTGATCGCCCTTTAGCACCCTGTACTGACGCAGGCTCACGGCTTCTTGGGTGAGAGCTGAACTAGGCGCTGGAGAAGCAGTGGGCCAGGGCTCTGGGGGGCTGCTCTCCTTCTCCCATTGGCTGGAAGGAAACGTTTCCCTCCCTCTCCTCTGGCTGGGGTCCAGCCCGCTGGCAGCCCAGAGGCTGCGCGGTCCCCTCCGCTCTCCCCTACCTTGAGTTCTAAGCAGCTGGGGCTGGGAACAGGCTGCTCCCAGGGCTGAAGGCCACGAGGCCCCAGGGCAGGCAGGGGCGGGCTCCGCGATCAGCGTCCACCCGCTCACCACCCCTGCCTGCGATCCCTGGCACTTGCTTCGCTGCAATGCCCTTCAGTCTTCTTGGCTCTCTCCTCTGCTGCCCTTCACCCCCCTTTCCCATTCCAGTTTGTAGCCCGGGCCTTCTGGGCACCCTGTCAGCCTCGTCCCACCCCCCTCCCACTCGCGTTCCCTTTTCCCACACTTCCCGGGCCCTCCCCCTCCTTGTACCCAGCCACAGATGCCAGTCAAGTACTTGGCAAGCCGTCGACTGGTCAGTCACCCCGGCTTAAGCCTCACGGAGCTCACTTCCCAGGTGAGGAAAACGAGGCCCAGAGAGAGAGACAGGAGCGGCTCAAGAACTCTGAGTTGGTGCTTGACTCCCAGCGCGGCCACTTAATACTAGCAGTGCGTGACCTTGGGCACCAAACTTCTTTCTGGGCCTCAGTTTCCTCACTCGTAAAATGGAGTCCCTAAGCAGGCTTGCACAAACACCCACACCGGGCTGTCGGGGAGGAAAGCCCTCCGTAACCAACGACTTTGTAAGTGTGAGCGGTTCTTATGACTAACAGCTCCAGCTCAAGGTCACTCGGCTGGAGCGCAGCCGAGAAAGCCTCAGGCCCCCGGGCTCGGAAACCCCGGGGCTCCCCCTCCCCCGAAGCCTATTCGCGGGCCGGTTCGGACCTCCTGGTCCCTCGTTTTAGAGAGTGCCAGGTTCAGACTGCGCTGGGGCCTTTGAGAGGACGGGGACCCTCCACCCGGTGGTGCCAATCTGCTGCCCTAAACCCACGGGGACTCCCACCAAGATGATGGGAGGGAGGGGCTCAGCTCAGCTCCAGTGAAGGGGAGGGGGGACGGGGACGGGGAAGCGGGTCCCCTCCCTCCCACTGATCCAGCATTGTCCTTCTTCCGCTGGTCGGAAGCGCTCTAGACAGCTTCAGGTACAAACCACAAAACTGAGGCAGGGCCAAGTGAAGTTGGGGGGCAGCACGGAGCCCGCTTCCCCTCCTCCCAAGGGCACCCCCCAGAGTCCCGCTCAGGGAGCCCTTCCCCCTGGGCCATGGTACCCGTGATCCACCCTCGGGCTCCACAGTCTCGGTCCCACCCCACCTCTTGGCCCCGCCAAATGCCAGCCCCTGTACCCCAGCCAATCCTAAGGCCAGATTCAGGGAGGTGTGTCTCCTCTTCCCTCCCCTCTTCCTCCAGCCCAGAGGAGGCCTGCCTGAGGGGGGGGGGGGAAGAGGGCGACTGGGAGGGGAAGGATGGGAGACTATGAGAAAGAGGCAGAAGGATAAGGGGGGAGGAGGAAAGACAGGAGAGAAAGAAGGAGGTATGAATGGAAAGGAGTGAGGAGAGAGAAAGATAGGGAGAGAAGAAAGGTAAGAGAAGGGCGGGAGCCCAGGCTGAAGGAGCGGGGAGAGAGGCAGAGCCGGCTGAGGTCGGGGTGGGAAGGAAGGGAGTAAGGGTGAGCTTGGGGGACGAACTAGGGACCGTAGCGGGGTTTATCGGCGGCAGAGGGAGCTCCCGGGGAGGAATCTCCTTTCCCAATGCAGAGGAGTCCCTGCTCTGTACCTCGGCTGTCTTAGAGAAGTGACCTGCCCCCAGCTCCACAGCCCCAGGTCTATGTAGGTGTCCGAAGCACCGGAGACGCCCAGCATCTCCGGCCTCTGAACGGAGCCCACATTCCCGGCGCCGGCTGCCGGAAGGATGGAAGTTCCCCCTCCCCCCCAGGCCCGTCCGGTCACCCCTCACGTCCTATCACCCCTCCCCACCAACCACGTCCCACCACCCCTCTGGGCCTCAATTTCCTCGCCTGTAACCTGAAGGTTTGGACTAATATCAGCTGCTAAGGCCTCTTCCAGCTCCAGATCGATGACTCCATCCTCCGGCTGTCTTTTCCGTGGGGCAGGACGGGGGGTCCCTACATCAGAAACAATCAGCCCTCTTTGACAGATGAAGAAACTGAGGCAGAGCAGGGAAATTACTTGCCCAGGGTCACCCTGGTAGGACGCCATTGAGACAGGACTCGCGGGGCGGAGTCTGATGGTTGCCCCCCCTCCACACACAAACACACCCTTGCCAATTCCAGACCCCCCCCTCACCCTTCCCGGCAACAGGTGTCTGCGGAAGGGGTGGAGGGTGGGAGTGGGGGGCGGGGCGCCGGGCGCATGCTCCGCCGCGGGGAGAGGCCCGAGGCTGTCTAGGCCTCCCCGCGCGCGGCCCCTAGTGCCGGTGCCCTGCTGTCAGCGCGCCCCGCCCTCCGCCTCCGGCCCCACCCCCCTGCCCCGGCCCTAGCCGGAGCCCGAACCCGAGCCCCAGCCCGAGCCCGGGCCCAGAGCAGGCAGCGGTGGCGGCGGCGGCACGCGGCACTCGGGGGCACGGGACGCCTGGCGCGGGAGCGGGCACCGATGGGCACCTCCTCCCTCCGGGGCTCCGCTCAACTCCGCTCGGAGGGCCTCCGCCGGGTAAGAGCGCGCGCGGACACTGGGGGCACACGCGGGACCAGTGCCCGGGGGACAGGGGCACACGCTGGGCCAGTGCCCGGGGAACGAGGGCAGCGTGAAGGCCGCCTCCCAGCCCCCAGCCCCGGGTGGCCAGGCCTCCTTCTTCGGGAGCCGCGGCTCCCGGGGGCGAGGAGGCCTCTGGGGCCCGGGCACGAGACTTGGCCCCGAACTTGGCACTTGTGGTCCTTACCGGGAAGTCTCCGGGCCTGGGGAGAGCCGGGGGACTGGCCGTCCGAGGCAGGCAGCCCCGGGCCCCCCCTTAGGTGAGCCATTTCCGGCTGGGGCAGGGGGTCCCTGCCCATCTCCGAGGGCTTTGGGGTGCCTCTGCTCTGGACCCACCAGGCCGGCGCAGAGCTGGCCGCAGTACCCGCAAGCCACCTCCAGGAGGCAGAGTGAACCTGAGGAAAAGCCCGGAAAGGGCCATTGGGTCCAGGATAGAGTGAGCCCCCCGACCGCCCGTGGGGCTGTACCTACAGCTTGTTGGAAACCAATGGATGGCCCAGTTCCTGGAAGGGAGCCCCGGGATAGTCGAGAAGGCTCTAGAGTGAGGGGAGCGCCTGGCGGGGAGGGGCGCTTCGCTTCGGGCTTGGCACCCTCTCCGCTGAGCTAAGGCAAGGGCCCATTAGGGGTTCGAGGGACCGCGGGACAAGAAAGGAAGGTCTATAGCCCCCGGCCAGCGTTGACTCGCCGCTGCTCCTCCGCCCATCTCTCCCTCTGCTCCTTAAGAGATCCGAGGCCCGGGATGGTGCGCGGAGCTGGCTCGGCTCTCGACTCTGCCTTCCTAGTGCTGCTGTTGGGCGGGTGGGGGGGGGGGAGCGCACGGCTGGATGCCAGCTTCCGGCGGGGATGGGGGCTTCTCCAACTTTTTCCCCGGCTCCATTGTCTTGGAGACTTTTCTATCGCCAAGTTTGCCTCATTCAACAGGTCCTGGCCAGGAGTGTTTCTGAGGCCCCCTCCTCCCCGCATCTCCCCGTCCTGACGATCCCCGGGGTGAGGCTGCCCGCTACGCTACTGCGGAGTCCGGGTAGCTGACCTCCGGGCCCATCCCCGCCCGGCCCCGCCCCCGCCCCCGTTTTATTCTGGAGCTTCCGTTGCTTTTTAACTGGGCCTTCTTTCTCCAGCGTGGTGAGAGGGACAGAGGGAGGAGGCGGGATCCGGTGTCTCCCGGTCCCTCTGGGTGACAGTAGATATACCAAGTGTGAGCTGAGCCGAAAGAGACTCACCGAGCAGAGCTGAACTTGGCTTTGCCATCTTGGAGCAGGGTGCCGAGTCTAGGGAGATAGCTGTCTTGTGGCAAGGCCAGCTGGAAAACCATTGGTGAAGTAGATGGAGGCTGGCTGCCTCCCTGGGGAGCCCCCTGCGCACCACGGGCCGCGCACCGAGCCTGGCCAGTAGGGTGACTGTCCTCTCCCAAGGTGCTGCTGAGTTGAGGGGAGGGGTTCCAGAGAACATCTCGTAATCCCATCCTTCCGTTGCCTCCGAGGGAGCCCTCAGTGGCAGAAGCAGCCCAGAGCCCAGACGGTGCCCTGCCAGGTAAAGAGAGAGGCTGCTCGCCCAGCGCCGCCAGAGCCCGGGCTTTGCCCGGACTGCGGTGATCTCGGTGGCAGTGGGAGCTGGCCTGGGGGCTTTGGGGAGCTTTGCTTTATTTTGTTCCATGCTCCAGGCCTTTGGGGTAACACTGTTGCTGGGGTGCGTTATTCTGTGATACAGTGTCGAGTATTTCTGATGCTTAGAACTTCTTTGTGAAACAAAGTTCTGGGTTTGTCTTTCCTGTAAGACGTGGCTTTGAAGGCCTGTGGCAGTACCTGGCCTGGCAGCCAGAGAGAAGAACGGGCCTTCAGATAAAGACGAGTGAGGACTAGCATTTATTCAAGGCTTCTCTAGTGCCAGGCTCTAGGCTAAGTGCTGGGGCTACAGAGAAAGGCAGAAACACCCTTTCCACCGTGGGGCACGAGCGAGTTATTGGATATATACACAAGACATACACTGTGTAAATGGAAGGCACCCCCTTCCCCGTCCTCCCTCCCCCAGGAAAGGCACCAACCAATAAAGGGGAGGGAAGGAAACAATTCCAGACAGCTTTGGGTCCCAGCAGATTTTGCTCCTAAAGTGAATTGAAGAGAGAAAAGAGGTTCCCCACCCCCCACCGTGGCCCCAAATGTAGAACAGCAGTTAAGAAAGGGTATCTCTTCAGACTGTGAGAAAGAGCTTTATGAGTCTTGAGGTACAGAGTATGGGCAAAAGTTTCCTATCCGAAAAGTCGTTGTGTTGCTGAGGGCAGTATAAAAATGGGCCAAGGTTAAATTCTCCCAATTTTACAATCCTCCCCCCCAAAACAGACAAAACAAAACAAGGCCCTGGGTGTTCTAGTCCCAAACCTTTTCTTGGGTGATAAAACATCTTGATCAGAGAGGATTAGGCTAGGGATTTTGGCTCACCCCTTGATCTATTCCTGGTATTTAAAGGGGAGAGAAAGCCCAGACTGCTGGATTGAGTGCCCTGGGACTAGCCCTGGAAGCCTTCTCTTGCTAGGCACCACCTGCAGCTGAGGGAGATAGAGGTTCCCAGGAAGGCAGAGAAAACCCCTCCCCCCAGCCCCTGCCATGGAACCTCAGGGCCTACCTGTGAGGCCAGTGGCCAGGGCCCAAAGGGCTTGGGTTTGTGGGGCTACCTCCTGTAATGTCCTGTCAGTGATGATAGAGTAGAAAGAGCTCTGGTCTTGGTGCCGTGGTGCTCAGTTAGCTGTGTGACCCTGGGTTGGTCATTTCCCCTCTGTGAAATGAAGATTCAGTTTGCACTACCAAGGCCTTTGGGAAGAAAGCCCTTTGGGAATCTTTGAGCTCATTAGAGAGGTTAGTCCTCCTAGTTAATGTTTCCATCAAATAGTAAATGTCACAGCACCTGAGATTGTAGAAATGGAGTTGCTAATGAGAGCCTTGTCTGATAATCTTTATTTGTGGTGACAGCCTATGTTGATTATTTAGTCAGCAAACTGCAATCAGTTACCTGTTTAATGCATACATTATTCCAAAGCTTTAGTTTATAACTCCAGAATAAGCCTACCTACCAGGAGAGTGCTACCTTCCCCACCTACTGGGGTTCCCTGGACTCCTCATCCTGTCATCTTCAGGCCCCTTGGCCTGATTGATACTCTGAAGAGGATCTTTAAAAAAAAAAAGCATTTTTCTAGGATATAAACAGACTATTGCTTGTTGATTGCCCCTTCTGAGGGTCTGTAGTGAGAAAGTCAGCTCCCTGACCTAAATCTCTTTTCATCTATAGTTCTTACGGTTTTGACTCTGTTGCTTTGAAATGTCTCCTGATTTCTTGGGGGATAAGGCATTTTTCCTTTTTATCTTGACTAAAAATGACTGGATCACAAAACAGCACAGAATTCAGTAAATTGATCAGTGGCAGGCCTGGCACCTGGGTTGGGCATTTTGCTAGGTGTTGGGGTGGGGCGGATTCACAAAGTATTGTGTAAGCAGCCTTTCCATTTGGGCTTACTCCTACTCTTCAGTGCTTCCCCCTCCTTTCCTCTATGCCCCCCCCACCCCAGCCAAGTCCATCTCAGGAAGGAGCATCCTATGCAATGATGTACACACACCTCATACATGGAGACACCATCATACTCTCTGGGTTTGTATGCCCATAATCATTACACCTGGGGCAGGAGTAGCTGCAAAGGATTTCTGCTTCAGGTTTCTCTTGGCTTCAGCAGGCAGGGCTGGGCTGGGCTGGACACAGACCAGCCACCAGAGCAATAGATGCTCCAAGGTCCCAGGTCAGAATTCAAACCCAAGCTCTGTCACTTCCACTTCAATCCCCTCTCCACAGCACAGGCTGGCTTTAAGTCTTTGATTCGGAAGCTGACCTGGAGGCTGGACACTGCCTGGACCCTCCCTGCCCTGCCTAGAGTCATTTTGGGGAATAGCAGACACCCACCCCTGAAGGTGGCCATGCAGGTTCCTGGAACTAAACACAACGCCCAACTGCTGTTAATGTGCAAAGCTTTGGGAGCCTGCACACGGAATATGAATCAGGAGGGCGAAGATCCCTCTTCTGACCTACTTGCCTCCACTTCGAATTTAGAGGTCACGGGTAATCCTTGGGACAAGTGTCACACTGAACAAGCAGTCTTGGCAAGGCAAACCCCGCCTGACCTCCAGTCTGAGACTTCAAGGACAAAAGGGCTCTATGGAAAGGTTAGGAAAATAGAACAGAGTGCTTGTTTGTCTTTGAATTCTTGGTGCGAGGTGAAGTACCAGTTAGTTCTATTGCCACAATTTGTAACTGAAGCAGCCTGGAGTTATGAGATAATCACGTTTCAGTGACAAGTTGCCAAGATACAGTAGAAGGGAGCTGGTTATTTAAAGAGAGCAGCCTGTGAGTGCGTGCCTTTCTGAACCATGTGAGTGAGGGTCATTGGGCTGGCCAAATGACCACGGGGCACAGGGAAGCTTTCCCTAAAGGGTAGCGGGTATGGCACGAAGGCCAGTGACAGGAAGGACATTCCCTTCAGTGAGGACGCGCTTCTGGTGACACGGGGCCAAAGAGCATGAAAGACTTCATGGTTTTGTCTTTAAAACCTCTTTGCAGCCAACTTTCTATTAGACTGCTAAGACATTAACTATTTACATATCTAATAACACTAGTATAGAAGAATCAAATATCCAAGAACACAAGCTGTTGCCCCTCGCTGCCCGCCTGCCTGCCTGGAGCTCGGCTGCTCAACTCTGGGTTTAGAATCATGCTTGGCTTATCTCAGCTGCTGGCTCCCTTACCTCGCTGTCCCCTCTTACTTCTGTTTCCCTACCTACGGTGCCTGTCATTCCCTGTCCTGAGAGAGCGGGGGCAGTAGTGAAATTGTGTATGTCTTTGTTGGGAAAAGGCAGACTTTGAGATTAACCAAGATTCTGTGAGACAGACCCTGGGGCAGGACCGGGGTTGGCTCTGCTGCCCCCGGGGGACATTAGGAAGACAAAAGCTTCCTGTCCAGGCCTCAGTTTCCTCATTTTTTCAATAAAGCCCTCCAGCTGGGTGCGGAGGACTTCTTTTCCTGCCTCTCTGGGCCTGAGATAGTTTCAGGAGTTTTGGGGGAAAGAGACTTGAATTTCAGCTGGGCTGTGCCCTCCCCACTGGGGATGGCTGCCTTCCATTGGCCTGGCTCCCAAGAACCCAGACCTGCCTCAAAGCTGGGGGCCCTGCATATTCTGAGCCTCCCCCCAAGCCAGGTGGCCTGATTTTGATCTGTGCTCTTCTGTACCCTTGCTGCAGGATGTCTACCAACATGGTAGATGCCTTCCTTGCTGTCTGCTGTGCTGAGGGTTACAGTATAGCTCTCTGGCTGGCCACCTGCTGCCCCTGAGTGCAGGTGGGCATCTCTCTGAGGGCACCCACCATCCCAGGTGCTCTTCTGTGCTATGTTTAGTCCCTTCCTATGGTCCTCTAGGGGACCCTCCTGCAATGTCTCTGCTCCAGTCACAGTCTGGCATACTGTGTTGCAAAGGAAAGTGCCTATGGGGCATTGGTTTTGAGGCTATTTTCTTCCAGTTTTTCTTTGTTAAGTCTGAGATAAAGCTCCTTGCTAGTATGTAGGGCAATGGAGAAGGTTCTGGCTAGAGCCTTGGACACAGCATTGGTATGATGGGATTTGGAGTAGAATGGCCCCATTGTCTCTGACCAGAAAGGAGAGCAGCCAGGGCACTTGGCTTAATGTTTCCCAGGGGCAGAAAGCTGTGCTCCTCTTGTGCTGACCTGGCTGTAAGAAATCCAAAGTGTGAAAAATGGGGAAAAAAGTATTGGATTTCAAGAGGGCTCATTTCTCAGACTAATCGTAGTCTCCAGAAAGAGAAATGAAGATTACTGTTTCTTGGGTTGAGAAGAGAGACCAAGGATGTTAGTGGACACAGCACTGGACTTGGAGTTAGGAAGCCCTGGGTTCAAGTTCTTCCTTCAAGTCTTCAGAGCTGGGTGACCCTGAGCAAGTCTTGTAACTTCTCTGGCTCTCAGTTTCTTCGCCTAGTAAATGGATTCAATAACCTTTGAGATCCCTCCATCTCTGGGTCTGTGAACCTGGTTTGGGTCCATAGTCCCCATTTCTAAAGGGTTAAAAAGCCCTCCCCTGGTCAGGAGGCAGAGTAAAGGAGAATCGTTCAATTTAGTGATGGCAGCAGTGGAATAGTTGACTGTGAAGATCAGAGCAACTGGGACAGTGACAGACAGAAGAAAACAGCTGGAGTGAGGCCGAGTAATCTGTGTAACTGAGGACTTCATGTGTCCATGTGCAGCACAGTGATCCTGAAGGGCTGGGGGGAAGAAAGAGTGCACCCTCGGAGGTTACCTTCTGTACATCCAGTAGTATGTATGTTTCAACCACCAAGCATTGATTAGGCACCTACTGTGTGCTGCTGCCACTACTGAGAATGCTGCTGCTTACTACTGCTACTTACCTACTACTACCATTGCAAGTAAGCAGAGAGCCAGGATGCCAACCCACAGCCTCTCAGTCCAAATCCAGTGGAATCTCTGTGGCACCACACCACTTCCCTCCCTCAGTGGGAGTTTCTAAGAGGAGTTTAGATGGCTGAACTCCTGGGGGTTCAGAACACAGAGCCAGAAGGGACTTCCAAGGCCATCTCGTTTATCCCCCAAATTTGACAGATAAAGAAAAAGGTCTAGGACAGTGAAGCCTCTTGCTTTTAGTGAGTACTGGAAAAGTGGAGTTGAGGAGAAGAGATTTGTGCCTTTCTCCACTTCTTGGTCAAAGACACTATATTTAGCAAGACAAAGTAAGAGAGATAAGGGTTTGCTTTCCTCTGCCAGGTTGGGTATTTATTTTTAATCACAAATACAAAAGCATAGAATTTTCTTGAGTCTCTTTACTCAGACTACTCCTGCAAAGTTGGATTTCTGTCTCTTGGTCACAAGTCTAAACAAAGGGTGAATATTTAACCACTTTCAAGGACAGCCAATGATCTTTGACCACTAATGGAGTGTGAAATTGGGACAGAAGCAAGAATTCTAAATCAAAATTTTCATGTAAGCAGTGTGGCAATAGTGAACCTCAGGTCTAAAGCTTTATCAAGGGGATTTGGATTCTTAAGAAAACAAAAGTTGGAGCTCCAACCTGGGACAGGATTCACCATTTGAACTGGTATGTTGAAATATGGGGCAAGGGAGGGAGCCCCAGGCTAGGCATGGTTCTAGTCCCTGACTCCAGCTTGCTACATAATCTTGAGTGAGTCCCTTCCCCTTTCTGAGCCTCAGTTTCCTCATCTAAAATGAAGCTGCCTTTCAGCTCTAAAGATTCTGAATCTCCAAGGATATCTGGTTTTATCTGAGGGAAACCAGTTGGCCAGCATTGTCAACAGAAGACACGTTTTCTTCTCTATTCTTTGACCCAGACTAACTTCTAGAAGTTTACTTTCATGAGTTAATGATCTGGGTCAGTGGAGGAAATAAGACTCTTTCCAGATGATTCCCTCCCCGCCCCTTGAGTTCTGCACCCGAGTGTTCTGTAGGCATAGAACAGTCGAGCTAAACTTCTTCTCCCCCACTTAGCCAAGAGGAGAGGAAATTCTTCTTCACTTAGTGGCATAAGCAAGAGGGACTGTCAAGGGAGCTCCCCATTAGTCTCTGTTTTGTTATTCTAGGACTAGAAGGAAAAGCATACTCCACCCCCTCCAAAGCCCCTCTTCAGCTTCTTTTCAGGAGACCCTCTGGGTAGCAAAACAGGATAAGCTGCTCTGGCTCATAGGGTCATCCATGGGCAGTCCACAGGACTGCCTATGTAGCAGATGACTGGAGTAGAGGCAATCCTTTTACCGAAACCCCCTTTCTAGGGTAACAGCGACACAGCGGGCATGTGAAAGGTTTTTGGTGGGGGTGGGGGGCACTGTCTAGCCGTTTGTTATCTGCAGGCTCCAGTAGATGGACTTAGCCTCAGTCCACAATCTAGGGTCAGTCAACAGAAGCTTTTTGATTGGTTCTTCTTTTCTGGGACTAGATGTGGGAATCCAATGACTTTAGTCACCTTGATGAAAGGTAAAGTTTGGTCAGTGATAAGTGTGACAAAGTGTCAAAGCTTGTGAGTCCTCTTGGTCACAAGCTACTCCTGGGGAGACTGGTGGTCTTGCTGGGTGCTTAGTTTCTGTCTTCGAAAGCAGGAGTCTGGGATGGAGGCTGAGGAGGATGGTCTTCTCCAGCTCAAATGTTCAATAGCATAGCATGGAGCTGAATCCCACTTAGTGATTAAAGATCAAATTTGCCTGAAGCTGAAGGGAGGAAAGGATTGGAACTCTATTGGTGAGGAGACACAGTATGGAGTCAGACCACCTGTGCAGACAGGAAGTCTTCTGAGGACAGAGATGCTTCATTTTCATGCTTGTAACCTCAGCACTTCTCACCATACTTTGTGTACCATAAATGGTGGTGGTTGTGAGATCTTGGGCAAAATCCCTTAACCTCTCTGGGTCTCAGTTTCCTTATCTGGAAAAGGAGCTTAAGGGACTAGCTCACCAAGGTTTCTTACAATCAAATCAACCAAAAAGCATTTATTATTCTCCCACCAAACTCCCCACCCCCTATTAGGAAAAAAAAGAAACCTTTTGTAACAAATAGACATAGTCAAGCAAAACAAATTCCCACGATGGCCACATATGTCTCATTGTGTACCCTGGCTTCATCTGAATCTCTCTCAGGATGGTGGCATGCCTCATCAGAGCACTTCTGACACTGTGGTTGATCAGGGCACTGACCAGAGTTCCTTCAAAGGAAATTGTCTTTACAGAATTGTTGTGGTTATCGGATAAATTGTCCTCCTGGTCCTATTCACTTCACTCTGCATCAGTTCATACAAATCTTCCCAGGCTTCTCGAAAACCATCTCTTTCTTCACTCTTTATGGTACAATTTTATTTCATTATATTCAAATACCATAATTTATCCAGCCATATCCCAAATGGTGGACCTCCCATTAGCTCCTAGTTTTTTGCCACTAAAAAAGCTGCTATAAAAATATCTGGCCATATGCATCCTTTTCCTCTTTCTTATAATCCTATCCTGGGGCCAGAGCATTTAGAGAATCCCTTATTTTCAGGAGCCGATTTTAGAAGTTTGTCTTCTAGTTAATGAAGAAGTCGGTGTAGTTATAAAATCATCACAAGTGTAGACCCTTAGAAATGGTGCCTATGAAGCTGGGCATTCAGTAGGATGGTATTTTCTTAGAATTGATGCCTTAAGACATGGGCTGGAGGCCACAAGGGAGGTCAAGGCTCTTAGGACAACTGAGCTTGAGGCTTTTGGCTGACAGCAAGGAAGGACTGCGAAGTAAGAAAGAAGAGAAAGCAAGCTTCCCTTGGGCACTCAGGAGAATCATGGATCTTCAGCTCAGAAGTCCTATGGGCAGGTGGGGAAACTGAGGCCCAGTGAGTTGAAATATATATATATATATATATATATACATATATATAGTGAGTCTCTGGGGCAGAATTTGAATCCAGATCCTCTAACTTCAAATAGAATGCTTTTAAAAAAAATTAATACCTTAAATTCTGTGCAAAGTGGGGCCTAACTAGATTTCCTCTAAAATTATCTAAATGCAAACACAATGGTGTTTGGAATCCTTTGGGGTTTAGCAGTGGTGAGGGCCCATTGGACAGTCTAGTGCTGCCCTCTTAACATTTTATTACTGATTCACTCTCCAAAGTGATTCGAGTTTCTGTAGTGTAGACATAGGAATTTCATGTCTGATTTTCTTTGACATCAATGTATTTTGGAAAGCTCCTTCAAGGTAGCAGTGACAGGGTGGGGGTGGGGGTGAGGGCGGGAGTGGGAAGGATCTTAAGCCCTTGGAGGCAGATCTTTATTCAGACTTCAAAAGACCAAGGTCATGTTCAGGAATGTGCCAAGCTGACAGCTTCTCCCAGGAGCACGCAAGCCCTTCCAGGAGACTGGTTTCAGGGCCTTGCCTGGAGTGGTTTCTGGTGGAAGTGTGTATTTATCTTTGACAGGGAGGGGGGATGTGGGAAAATAGGGACGCTAATGTTTCTCTTCTATAGGATCAACATTCCCAATGCCTTTGGCTGCTAGTGTTGCCCTCCAGCTGTGCCCTAGCTTGCCAGTCAGTGGCTTGGATGGCCAAGGTAAGGCCAGACCAGGGCTGAATGCAGGGGGGACCAGCCAGTACCACCCTGGACAGATAATTCAATCCTTAGGCATCTGCCATCTTGTCAGATGGTCCCTGCCTCTGTCAAGGCATTGCTGGTCATTCAGACCTTGGTATCCGATGGCTCCCCTGGGTCCAGCCTGGGAGCCATGGCACTCCCGGTGCCCCTTCAGGTTACCCTCTTACTCCAAGCCCATGGTCACTCGAGTCACTTGGGTGCCTCCCCACCTACTTCTTGGGGAACTGGGTCTGACCTGAGCACAAGGCTAAGGCCGCACATCTTGCCCTGGGAAAGAAACTTGATCTTCGTCAATTTGGCTCCTCTTCTAGTCTGGCTACTCTTGTTCCTCCTGACCCCACGGCCCCACATGCTGGCCCTTCCTCTTAGCCTTTGATCCTGTCGGCCCAGGCAGCGTCTGAGTCTGAGGATCACTCAGAGCTTTGAGGCACTGGAGAGGAAGTGTCTACTTCACTCTCCTCCTTTTACGAGGGAGGGAACAGAGGCCCAGAGAGGGGGAGGGACTTGCCCAAGGTCACACAGAGGCAGGAAGTGGAAGAGCCAGAATTTGAACATAGATTCTCTGACTCCAAATCTGCTGTTCTTCCTAATCGATGATAATACGGCACAGTGCAGAAGGGAGGCCGCCAGGTCCTTGGGCATCCAGGGGAGACCTTCCAGGGTGGCCTTGATGGTTTGATGGCCACACTTGGAGTCATTCTGAAGAGATAAGTTTTTGTTCAGCATACATTTCCTCATCTTGTTCTCAACAATATAATGGTGGACCTGCCCATGGTGCCCTGGGAAATACTGGTGTGCTGGGCCATCTCTCAGTCTGGCAGCAGCATGTCTGTCAAAACTGAGACTGAGGGGAGGTTCATTTGCAGAACACAGACATGAGTTATGCTCCACAAACCCATGCAGGGTCCCAGAGGCCACTGCTTCCTTTGAAGAATGCTTTGGAAACCTTGAAGGTCTCTCTCTCTCTCTCTGCCCCCTTCTCTCTCTTCCTCTCATTGTCTCCCTCTTTCTATTCTCTCTCTCTTCCTCTCATTGCCCCTTTTTCTCTCTCTTTCTCTCTGCCCCCTTCTCTTTCTCTTTCCCTCTCTCCTTTCCCCTCTCTTCTTTCTCACTTTCTGTCTCTTTTTCTCTAGTCTGTCTGAGTAGTGCTGGTTTAGTGCCTGCAGAGCTCACTGGCTAGATCTGCCAGCACCTGCCCTGTTGGCCCCCATTTGCCCACCCCAGCTTTTGCTGGCTCTCCAAGGTGCTGGACTAAGCCCTAGAAATGTTCTTCCAGTGTTCTGGGAGCACTTTGGCCAGAGTTCTAGGTAATGCAAAGGAAAAACAGCCACAGAGTCACTTAAACCATGGACCACTTAATGCTGTCAGGGAGTGCTTGCCCACCCTTCTCTCCTTCAGTATCTTGAAGAATAGAGATGGCAGAACAGTGAATGATGCTGGACCTTCCCCTTGCCCCCTCAGCCTCTGACAGGGGCATCCAGGACTGGGACACCATTGCCCTCCATTGTATCCTCAGACGTTGAAAACCCCTGAAGTGCCCTTACCCAGCTTAAGGCACCTGGCTAGCTGGTCTGAGGATGCAGAGTCTGGGTTGATGAAGGATTCTTTGGTTCATGGAGCCACAGTCAATGCATCTGCACAGGAACTGGCCTGGAAGCCAGGGATTCCAACACCTGAGCCAAGTGGCCCAGACCCTGCAGCCCCAGAAGGAGTCCACCCTCCCCCAAACCACCTGTGGCTGCAGCTGGAGCTATTTTAAAAAATGCTCATTTCAGTCTATTTTGCACATATGCATTCTATAGTTAACTGCTACAAGTGTTTAAGTTGACTGCCTGGAGAAGGGCAAAAGGAGAAACTGAGGAAGAGTTAGCCACCCTCTGACTACTGAACAGCTCCTTGTATTAGCAGCTGACTTCTAGGTGTGTTTCCATAAAAGGCCACGACTCTGCAGAGGGACATTGGGAGGAGTGCTTGCTTCCACACTTTGTTATCGGGCCACTGGGCTCCATCTCCCCTAGAAACAATGTGCTAAACGGTGCTTAGGCCAAAGGAGCCAGCTGCTCTTGCCGTGGAGCTAAAGTCTAGCCCCTCCCCCCTTGGGTCAGGGTCCGTGCTTGGGTAAGGGCCTGGAATCCCGTATTCCTCCAGGGATTCTGAGCACAAGTGCTCAGGCTCCTGACCGAGGACCTGGCATCCAGCTGGCCAGGTAGAGTCTTAACCACTACTCCCCAACCAATCAGAAACATACAGACAGCTAGCAACAACCACTGACATTTCTATAGGGCTTACTTTGTGCCGGGCACTGTACAAAGCCTTAACAATTCATATCTCTTATGACCTTCACAACAATCCTGGGAGGTAAGCGATATTATCCTCATTTTCCTGAGGAGGAAACTGAGGCAAACCCTTTGGGCTTTGGGTAGAAATGGCCACACCAGTAGCTGTTTACAACTTTGTTCTCTGCTCCAGCACCAGGGCTCATTATGCCCATTATTCATCTTTTCTTTTCTCTAAAATTAAAAAAAAATTAGAAGAGAAAGAAACCCCATTTGCTAACAGAATTGAGAAATTTCTGTGGGTAGGTTTTGATAGGCATCTTTGTAGAAACTGAGGCTACTTGGTGCCTTCTGGGGCCACAGAAGCCAGGGTTGTCTTGGTGCTTTTTGAAGTGCTCTGTATTGGATCAGGTTTACACAATCAATCCTGTCTCTCACTTAGTACCAGTGTTGCTGTGGCTAAGTCCCCTCTCATGTATGGACCTCAGCTTCATCTCCTGTAAAGTGTGGGGGTTGGATTCAATGGCCTCTAAGGTACTAAGTCCTTGCCAGCTCTAGCTCTGATCTTGTGCATGAATAAGACAAGGCAGGGCTGCCTCTGAAATGCAATTTGTACTTACAGGATGGTGCCAAGTTTGGGGAACCTGATGCCCCCCAAAGTCAGTGTTTTGATTGAATTCATAGCTCATTCATTCTGCCTTGTAGTGGTCCACTGAGAATGTCATTCAACATCTCTTTTTCCTTTTAACCAATGCTTTAAGGCTTGAGTAAGAAATGTGACAACTTGAATTGCTGATTAAAAAACAAAGCAGATGTGCATCCAAATGAGCATTGTATTCAAAGTAGTCATTTTCCCCTAAAACAGTCTGAAACTCCATTTCTGAAGTGTCCTCCAAGTCAGATCAGCCATCCAGTCTTGGTAATTTCTGGAATCACCAAGTCCTCCCATTCCCCTCCTTCTTTTCCCCGCCCTCTTTCCATCACTCCCTTCTCTGATATCTGAGCCAGTGGACGAGAGCTGGCTGCTGTTCAAGGTTACTGTTCTAGATCCATGAGACTCTAGAGAAAGGGGTTCTGTGAGCCTGACCAGCCCTAGGAGCCCAAGAGAAACTCGATGGGAAAGACAACAGGAATCAGGCTGAGTGGATTCGTTGGTGTGCTTATATACTGCTCTAAGTGAGTGTAGATGGCCAAGAACTCTTGATTGATCAGAAACTTCCTGTCCAGCATGCTTGTAATGAAAAATGGAGGAAAATCCCTCGTATTGACTAGGAATTATAAGAGAAAACAATCAGATTGAAGAGAAATAGTATTTTATTTAACTTTAATGCTGAAGAAAAGCAAAGCAGCGGCTGTAAACTTTTGCAGAAATTCGGAAGGGGACTCCGGCACTTTGAAGGGCTTTAGACTAGAGGTAAGTGATGTTGGTTTCTCTTGATAACCAGGATTAGAAGTTGTTGTTCTTTGCCTTATAGATAACCTAAAAATGAGCTTTTCTGAATTAACTGGGCAAGAATCAGAAGGAAGACAGGAGGAAGGAAAGGTTGGGATAGAGTGTCAGAGTCTAATTAGCTCTGTCGCAAGAATGGGGAAAGAGGAAAAGAAGCATTCGGGTATTTAGACAAACTCCCTGGGGAGAAGAAAGGAGGTGGTGGGGAAAAGACACTTGGAACTTCACTAGGCACAGGACAGGCACATTGGGGATTGAGAACTGATGTCAGCCCTGCTTGGGTATAACAGGAGTCTCTTACCCGTAATTACTTGTAAACCTTTTGTTCTGGAGAAATGTCCATCGAAAGCTTCGCTGTGGTCTCCAGAGCCCTGATGCACCCATGGTCCATCCTAATGGCACCCCCTTTTCAAAGATGTTGCCCAGGCCTCACCTCATCATCGATAGTTCAGAGTCTGATTTTGTGCTGTTAGCCTTTCATTGGCCAGCAGGCGTGCTAGGACTGGGTCAGTCAGTTCTTCATGCTGACCACGAAGTGGTTTCTTTGGCCAAGGGCTGCTTGGTTCCTGGGGAGAAGAAGGAAGAGAAGGGGAGGGGCCTGGGAATGGGTGAAGAAGGACAAAGAAAAGCAGTTTGCCACTGGCTGTGCTCATTGAAAGGCTCTACGTTGGGAATGTATAACTCAGCAAATACCTGTGTTCCTTCTGCGGCGTGAAATCTTGACTGAAATCGCAGTCGGACTGTTCTTTCTTAGGACCATGGAATCTGGGAGGGCTGTGGATTGTTTTATAGATTAACAAAGTGTGTTATTAAAGGCGTTGAGTCCAGAGTTGCCAAAGACAGAAGAGGAAGTTGTAGAAGCGGGGTCAGCTGAACAGTTCTCCACCCGTTCACTGCCTGGGGCACATGGAGCTGGGCAGGAGTGTTTCTGCTTTTCTGAGGGATCTTCCCTCAGGTTTCTCATATTTAAAGAGGATGGCGGCAGGCCTCCCTGGTGACTTAGCTTGAGACTGTGTGATGCAGCCCTGTTATTAGGCAGCTCCAAGGACTCAGCTACCTTACCTTGACGATGTACTTGGAGAGAGAGCAGATGTTCCCTTCTCTGCCACTGCTAAAGATGCTATTTCTTTCTCTTCTAAGATTTAGGGGAAAAAAGAATAGTAACACCCACCATTGACCATGAAGTTGTGAGATCTGACTGGGTCTCTGAGCCTCACTTTCATGATTCTGTCATTTCACAAATATTTATTATTGAAGAATTATTTCCAAATGTGCAAACCCTTAGCATATTCTTATTTAGATCCCAACTCTTAGGACAGGGCCTGGCCTATAGGTCCTCAGTAAGCATTTGGGGAATGAAAAAAGATTCCCCACAGCATACAACATTGTCCCTCCTTAGCTTCCCTTCCCCAGGTTTGGCATCACTAGATCTTCTAATGGATCTCCATATGGTGTGGACTAAGACCTCCCTTCCCTTACCTGTTTTTAGCTTGGACTTCGGGGCCCACAATGAGGCACAGTGATCCAGGTGAGGGCCAACAAAGGCAGAGAACAACAGTACTCTCCCCTCCCTCTTCCTGGAAGTTGTGCAGCCCCAGGTCCCGTCAGCCTCCATCAAGCTCTTAGTGCACTAAAACCCCCAGATCTTTTCCAGACAAGTAGATATTGAACTCCATCTCCATCCATCACTTTTGAAGTTGAGTTTTTGAACCCAAGGATGAGCCTTTACATTTTTCCTTACTGAATTTCATCTTATTTGATTTAGTCCAGGGACTGAGCCTAAGAAGACGAAGCATCAGAGTATACAGAGCTCTAACCTAGAGTCAGGAAGATCTGAATTCAAATCGAACCTCAGACCCTCCTTAGTAGTGTGACCCTGGGCAAGTCACTTACCTCTGCTTGCCTTGGTTTCCTTATCTATAAAAATGAGGACCATAATAGAACTTCCTTTGCAGAATTGTTGTGAGGTTAAAAGAAGCTAGTAAGTGTTTTATAAACCTAAAATAGGAGGCAGCTGGGTGGTGCTGTGGATAGAGTGCTGGACTTGGAGTCAGGAAGATCTGAGTTCAAATCTAGCCTCAGACACTTACTAACTGTATGACCCTGGAATGGCAAACTAGCAACGAAACCTTGAATACTAGAAAAATGTTACCTTAAGAGATCTTATCCAAGCCCTCTTGGGTCCTGACAGCCATCCATTGTGTTAGCTTGCCCTTCCATCTTTCATCCGTAAATTTGATGTGCCTTTTTCTAAGTCATTGGTAAAATGTTCCCGGCCCAGGCCCTGGGGCCGCTGCACTGTAACCCTCCTGCCATGTTGACATTGGCCTTCCAGTCCAACCCTCTAGTTTTGCAGATGAGAAAACTGGGATGTGGAGAAGAAAAATGGCTGCTCGGGAAGAGTAAGGGAGTCGATGGCTAGCTGGGATTGCACAGAGGTCCTCTGTCCCCAAAGCCAGCACTCCCTCTATGCCATGCTTGGGGACACCATTGTACCAACAAAGCTGCATGCTTTGAAATCACTTCCCTTGCTAAGGGCTCACAAACCTAGCCTAGAACTCGGCCACTGGTACTTGCTCTCCTTCCTTTAGAACAGGGAAAGGACTAGGAATTCCCCCCTTTCCTGCTGACATTTGCAGGCCCAGACTGAGGAAATCCTTTCTGCCCTGCCTGCTGTCTTGGGGCCAGCCTCAGGGAAAGGCTCCTATGGCCCTGGATCCAAGCCCAAAAGAGCCTGAGTCTCACTCAGGAGCAGTCCTCATTTGTCCAGTTGACAAAAATTGTTATCGAATGTAATATTCTACTTAGTAAATATCTACTAGGTATGGGTTGGGGACTGAGCCAAAGAAAATAAAAGCACAGTGGTCCCTGTACCCTCAAGGGGCTTCCATTCTCCTGGGATGGATGGGGATGCAGCCTAAGCCCAAACATTTGAGGAGGAGGTTGGGGTGGGGGCAGAGAGGAGATGACACAGCCCCTACCCCTTGGGCTCTGAGCTGCCCTCTTTTCATGAAGTCATTGATGAGGGCAGCTGCAGCATCAAGATTTCAAAATTAATTGTCTCTATCCTGGCATTCCAGGTCATTTTGATGTAAATCACAGAAGTCACTAGGCTGGAGTCTTGCTGCCCAAGAGATGCCAGAAAGGGAAAGAGTTTAAAGCCAAAGAAACTTCCAGTGTGTGTCATTTGTTTCTGAGCAAGAGCAAAATATTCACAATTTCAATCAGAGGTTATTTTCTGTAATCTTCTAACATTTCTCCTACCAAGGGGATACAGACATAGGCTTTCTTAACCCTCAGAGGGCTGAATGGTTGTTTCTTTTCCTCATTTTACAGATAAGGAACGTGAAGTCTAGATTGACTCGCCCCAGTCACCGTGTCTAAGTCAGGATTCAGACCTCTGGGCTCTATATAATACACTGCTTGGCCTCTCCTCTAGTCTATTTCAAAGCCACTGCTTGATAGATGATGAAACTAAGACCCAGACAGTTCCCAGGACCACAGATTATCCTGGGAAGGGACCTGGGGGCCCTCAAGTGCAATCTCCCCTCACCCCATTATACATCTCTGACTTAGTTTTAATCACTTGGGCCATGGGTGTAACAGTATTAACCAGCCTTGAAAGATTTTGGATGAACAGCCCATAAATTTCCTCTAGATGATGGGAAGCCCAAATGCTTAATAATTAACCTTCATACCAGGTGTCCTTCTTGGTCTCTGAGCCCCCCTGCTAAGTTGTTCTCAATATCCAGAGCCCTGATGCTTCAAGTTTTTAAACTTCGAATGGAAGCTGAGTAGGCAGTCAAGCTATGTTATTCCAGGACCACTGCCCTGTTGATCCTGCCCTTTGGCCACTCTCTGTTTGGCTCTGGTCAAGGAGAAACTGACTCAAAGTTTGTCTGCTTGAGTAAAATATTATACCAATGACTCTGTGTAAATGTTCAAGGAGAAAAGGTTGAAAAACAAAAAAGAGGGAAAAATCTTTTGGAATTCTTACAATGATGGAACCTTCATGAAGTGTCACAAAACAGGGCCACTGGCCAAAAAGCACTGATCCCCCTGCATGGCCTTCTTCCATTTGGACTTCTGTTGACTCGGTTGGCCATGGAATAGGCTGGAGATAAAGGTAAGGGAGAATCTCCTTTTCTACGTCAGTTATAGCTCATATTGTCCATGTGCCCAACGGCCCAGGCCCTATTCCACATGGAATGTTTGGGAACATCCAAACTAGAGGAGGCCCGATCATTTAAGCCTAAATATTTCACTTTGCTACCATGTGGCATCGTTTGAACAAATACCTCCCACATGTGTTTTGGGCTTCCTGTAGCTTTCCAATATTTGTTTGTTTACTTCCTGAACTCTGCTCCCTTTCAGCCCCTCCGGTTTTTTTTCTTACTTCTGTCTTCTCTGCCTCTCCATCATAACAAGCTTAAGTGTTTCAGAAAACCATGAACATTAGCATAGTGTAGTGGGAAAGGTCCTCGATTTGGCAAAGGGGACCTAGGCTCAGATCCAGGGCTCCCACAAGCCCATATTATAAACTTCGTTCAGGACAACAGACATTTTTTAAATGCCTGCTTCAGGAATGGCCTATCCTAGGTGCCAGGGCCATAAGGTGAAGGGAGCCAAGGAAGGAGTTGTTGTGGGAGGTAGGTGAGAAGTGTGCAAAAACGACCCACAGAGATATAGACTATCACAAACCTCACGTCTTGAAACATTTGTAAGGAATTTCTCCAAGGAAGGATCCTTCTAAATGTATTTGTTCTGTGCATATCTCTCAACCTCATCATGTCTGTATTCAGTCCATCACTCTTTAAGATGTCCCCTTCAGGCAATCATACCTTTCTGTTCATTCCACTTTATTGATTCCCCAATTATGTGAATGGTTAAAGCCTGAGTAGATGGCATTCCGTTGTTTCCTCTGAATCTGCCACAGTGTAGTCTGACAAAGGAGATGTGATTGGTCCTTTAAGATTTGGGAACAGGGAAACCTTGGGAGTCAGGGACCATGCCTTCTGGAGTTCACGATGGGCAAGGAGGGCAGTGTTGCCTAGAGACTGACTTGAACTTTCTGTTTTAGGAGCGTCCAGATATAGAGCAGGTGGGAGTCTGTCTCCTGAGAGAAGGGAAAGCAGCCCAAGAGCAACGGGAGATTTGAGAATGAAATTCTGGAAATGGACTCAGCCCCTAGTAGACTAAGTTCCTTGAGGGCAGGGAATCCTCAGTACCTAACCCAATGGTGAGGCCCTAGAACACTGTAAGCTTTTCAGTTAGTTAATTCATTCTAATCATGGAGAAAAGGGGGTCGGTGCTGAAAAGATTGATATACAGGGAGCTCGCTGCCAACGAATTTGAAATGGACCTGTGTAAGAAATGAAAGCAAAAGTATGAAAAAATGCTCTAAATCACTGTTGATTAGAGAAATGCAAATCGAAACAACTCTTAGGTACCACATCTCTCCTGTCAGATTGGCTAACAGGACAAAACAGGAAAATGATAAATTCTGGAGAGGATGTGGGAAAATTGGAACACTGTTACATTGTTGGTGGAGTTGTGAACTGATCCAGTCATTCTGGAGAGCAATTTGGAATTATGACCAAAGGGCTATAAAAAGGTGCATACTGTTTGACCCAGAAATACCACTTCTAGGGCTGTATCCCAAAGAGATCACACAAGTGGGAAAGGGACCCATATGTACAAAAATATTTCTAGCAGCTCTTTTTGTGGTGGCAAAGAATTGGAAATCAAAGGGATGCCCATCAATTGGGGAATGGCTGAACAAGCTATGGTATATGAAGGTAATGGAATACCATTGTGCCGTAGGAAATGGGGAACATACAGACTTCATAATAACCTGGAAAGACCCACATGATATAATGCTGAGCGAGTGGAACAGAACCAGGGGAACATTGTACACAACCACAGGTATATTGATTCTGTGATGACTAACTTTGATAGACTTGACTCTTCTCAGAAATACAAGGTTCAAAGACAGCTCCAAAGGACTCATGATGGAAACAGTTACCTACATGCAGAGAAAGAATTACAGAGTCTGAATGTGATTGAGGCCAACTATTTGCTCTCCTTTTTTTCCTCTTTTATTTTGGTTTTGTTTCTTCTCTCTCGTGATTCATTCCATCGGTCATAATTCTTCCTTACAACTTGACTATTGTGTAAACAAGTTCAATGCGAAGCTGTATGTAGAAGGTGTATCAGATGCCATGCTGTTTTGGGGGGAGGGGGAAAGAAAATCTGGAACCCAAAAACCTGTGGAACTCAGTGTTGTAAACTAGAAAATAAAAAATCTTAATTAAAAAAAAAGATATGAAAGCAAAAGCATGTAACTGGGCATGGTTACCAAAGAACAACAGCCACAAAAGTCCAGTAAGGATTGCGTCAGCCAAGCTAAAGCCAGGATGTGGCGATGCTTGGAAAAAAATGCTATCAATGGGAAAAAAGGCCCTTCTCCCTCCAAGCTTCATTGGATACAAGAGCAGGAGAACCCTTTTTATGATGGCTAGAAAGAGTAGGGAAGTAAGAGATAGAAGAGAGCCCCCATCCCACCCCCCATGAAGTCAAGGAAGAACCAGCAAGGATGATTGCTCAGGTGTTCCAGGGCATCTCTGTGAGACTGAATAGAAGTGGCACCGCATTAGAGGGGCCTAAGTGCCCCAGTGGTCCAGAAGAGAAAGTTACTACTTTGACCTACTGGCATCAATTCCTGGTCAGATTCTACATCTGAATGACTGGTGGGCCAGAGGAGGGAGACTCGCTAACACTTGAGAAACTGGTGATTGCTGCAAACCAGAATGAATTCATTTAGTAACAAGTTAGACCAGATACATTCAGAGACACTTCCTATAGCAAAGGAGAAGAGGGGAGGGAGTGCCGCTGTGGGCACAGTAGATTAGTATTTTCACAGGACTCTTGACCAAGGCTGGCATGGCGTCTCTGTGGATGAGGCTGACTGATCAAGAACACTCCACTATACCTGGAGATTCAGATGTTGCAGTTTCCAGCCCCCCAATAAAGAGAAGTAGTAAGGAATAAACCTGGACATGTTTTCCTATTCTCCATATCTGTACAGGCTGGAATCCTTCTCCAGATGCTAACAAAACAGTCCAGACCGTTTTCTCCTGGTGAATTACCTTTGAGAATCGAGGGTCATATGGCGTTATGTAACTGGCAAGGTCATCGTCCCTCTGGTCCCTTCTCTGTAATCTCCACCTAGTAAAAGTTTCAACTTTACCCCCAACTGCTTTCCCTTTGCGAGTTCTGTACAGACAGAAGCCAAGCTTTGGGCCAGCACATCCAAGCCTCAGTCCAGCTGACACCTGCCTCCCGCTCATTGACAACAGACAGGGCAGCTTTCAAAATTCCCCATCTTTCTTATTTGACTTTTCTGACATGAAGGTGAATTAAGGTAAGATTATTGTTTCAAATGATACCTAAATAAAGAGAGCATACTAAGGGCTCTGAGGAACAGCTACATTGAGAATGAAGGGAATGAACACATAGATCACCTCTGTGATCTGTGTGTTCCTTGGTAGGAGAAGGGAGGATTTGGTCTGTTTTAAAGATACAAGCCCCAAATACTATTTATGCAGGTACAGAAATCCTTTCTATTCTCTGGCACACCCATGGGCTTGTGCCTCTGCCAGGGTATTTCTCTGTTTGCAGATTCCCGGTAGAGTTGCTCAGGACTATTGATGAAATAATTAAATATTCCCATTGTGTGCGCTAGGCACTAGCTTGGTTTGTATTTCTTTAGAGAAAATGGTTGTTTTCATTTCTGTTTTCCCAGAGGCTAGCCCAGGGCATTTACTCACTAAGCGTTGACTTGAAGCCAGTACCCAACGCTGAGGGTGGGGATCCTACTTCTCCCCTGGGTTCCAAACAGGAGCTCTACATTTCTTGTACTTATAGTAGCTTCGTTAGCATGTTAATTGTTATGTGGAAAATTGAACTTGGCTAGACTTCTCCAGGCAGACATTCTAAGGTGGAACAAGTCATGTCTGTCTGGGGGCATTCAGGAAGGCATAGAGGAGAGAGCCATTTGAACTGGCCCTTGAAAGATGGGTACAGTTTCATGGGTAAGAAAGAGTACCAGCCAAAAAGTACTGGGGGCAGGGGTAGAGTGGGCTGGTGGCTAGTGGTGATTGCAGCGTGGCTCTCCAAACCCTGGGGATGTCCAGGTAAATGCTGGGTCACCCTGTGCTGGGAATGTTGAAGAAAGGGCTTCAGGCAGGGTTTGGTGGGCAAGAGTCTCCCTTCTCTCCACAGAGAGCACTAGCTCCCACTCATGTTGCACAAGGCAGTATGGGTATTAGCCAGGCTTTTAAGAGGAGAGGCTTGCCCAGACTCACGTGACTCTGGATCCCCTGACTTTGAATCCAGAACAGCTTTTAGTCTAGGCCAGTGGTTCTCACGGACTTGGGTGGGAGGGGCTGGGACCTCTGGGGAGGTGGCAGCTTCTCATTTTAAGGCTCTGATGACATTTAGTATCAGGAAGTTGGAATCTGAAGTCTTAGTGCTACTGTTTAAGCTCATTCCTCTTCGTGCGTGGGTAGTTGGGTCTCTATTGTGTATCAAGAAATGCTTCCTGCAAAGAATGTGATTCTTTAGTTACCTCCTATGATGGTTAAATCCCTGCAGGTGATGAACTGAGGCACTGAGCTCAGTGCAGCAGGGAGAGTTCAGATAAGACACCAGCACAAATCATTACAAGAGAAGGCAGAACAGGGCAGGCAGGGTACAATACAAAGTCTAATGGGGATGGCAGGAGTGGGGAGTCCTTGCCATGGCTCCAGGAAGGCTGGATGCGGGAAATGGTAAGAGGTGGTAAGGAGAGAGTATGAGCAAAGAAAAGAGGTGGAGGTGGTTAAAAATATGGTATGTCTGTATGGTGGGGGCAGTGGAAAGAGTCCAGTCCCGGTCTGGCTAGAGCAGGTATGAAAGGGAGTCTCATAAGATAATTTAAAAGGTAAAATGGGCCAGATTTTGGAGGTCCCTGAGTGTCCAAGTTAAGGAGTTTTGACTTTATTTAGAAGAAATATGGACTCCCAGTGGGTTCTATGTGACTAGATTAGTCCAGCACTGTTCTTAAGGATAGACTGGAAAGGAAGAGAGAGGAGGCTGGGTAGGATGGGTGGCAGAAGGTGGTGGCCATGGGGTCAGAAGCAGGGGAGGGGAGGGACCATTTGGAGGTAAAAGCAACAGGATTTACTAACAAGTCATCACCTCCCCATCCCGGTTTCAAAACCCAAGAGAATAAATCATTTGATGATGCCTTTGACGGAAAGGAAAAGAGAACAAGCCTGATTTGGGAATGAGACTGGCCTGCTGCAGGGCGGGGGGCGGGGGGGGGGGGGTGGCGTCCTGACCTAGAGATCTCCTAGGCAATAATTGATGAGGGTTTTCAATTCAAAGACAGCTCTGGGAGACTTCTGCAGAAGTGACCATTGAAGCTAAGGCAGTGAGCAGGATTAGGAAGAGAGAGTTTCAAGAGAAAGAGGCTGGGGCAGAACCTGGGGGAGCCCCTACCTTACATGGTACAGGGAAAAATGAGGACCCAGAGAAGGGGAAGAAGGAAGCAACAAGCAGGAGTGTGGGATATCTCTGGAGCCAACGGAGGCAGGATGGGGATGGGGAGAATCACCTGCTGCCCAATTGTAGAGATAGCCAGGAGGAGGAGGAGGGAGCCCAAAGAGAGAACACTTGGATTTGGCCATTAGAATCAGCCATTAGGAAGTCATCAGTGACTTTGAGAATGGTTTTCTAAAATGGACAGGAATGAAATCCAGTTTTAAGGGGCTAAAGAGAGGGTGGGGGAGTGAGGAAGTTGACATACCAAGATGATTGGGCCATGGAGAGAAGAGGGGAACTGATGGATAGAGTCATGGTTTAAGGACCACATGAGCACTTTTACAAACAGGAAGCTCCCTGCAGAGAGGGCAGGGCTGACTGCTGGAAGAAGGCCCTGGAAGAAGAGGAAGGGGATGGAGTCCAGGTCACAGTGAATTGGATTGCTCTAAGTGAGGAGAGGAGTGTGGGAAACCACGGCTTTGGGCACAGGCGAGAAAGAGAACGTGTTTGACTGCCAAGTTTGGAAGAGATACTAAGGGAGTAGGTGACCTACAGCCTCAGTAATTTCAGTAGGATGGCCCAGGGCACCTGCTGGGGCAGTGTGTGGTGGGGGATTGAGACTGAAGAGATGAACAGTTCTGAAGAGTCCCTGGAGAGAGCTCAGTTGGGTCAAGGTCCCCATTCTTCTACTTTACACCCTGCCAGGTACAAGGGGCTTTGAGGGCAGGTAGTCCCCAACTTGTGGGTCAGGGTCCTGTAACTAGGGCCCAGGTTTCATTGAGTTACAGATACCAACAGCTGGCTGGCTCTCCATGAACTTGTAGTGTCTGTGTGTGGGAACAGGATGGTCTGCCAGGGGGCAGCTTATAGCTCCCTAAAGAAATACACCAGAGAAGGGACATATTCATAGGACAGTGCTTTGTGGTTGTAGAGGCAGCCTCCTAACAAAAATCAGGGGCAGAGCCCATGGATGCTGGGTCTCCTGATGTCTCCCTAGCATCAGTGTTGTAGACAAAAAGGGACTTCACTCCCAATACTTCTGCTAGCCAGGCAGCCACCAGAGACAGCCTGGCTAAGGAGTCTGAAGACCAGGCTTTCCCCGAAGAGCACTGGCATTCACTGGTGATGTTTCTCTCTGCTCCACAAGTGTCCTCATATATAAAACACTCACAGGGACTGGCCCTGGGATTTCTGCACAGTCGAGTGGTGCAGACTGGCCTGTGTACAATGAGAAGAAGGATGAGGCCGCCTCGCCAGGTTTTAGTTTACAAGGCACACTCTACATGACGTCGCACTGAAAGCTCACTGAAGTCCAGGGAAAGTGAGAAGTCAGGGATTCCTGTCCCCTTGAATAATAATTAGCACCATAGCATTCATAAGGCACTTTACAAAGACTATCTCTTGATCCTCCCAACAACCTGGGAGGTAGGTACCAATGTGATTTTTAAGGTAAGGAAGAGAGAGGCTAGGGGCCTTGTCCAGGGTCTTGCAGCTAGTAAAGTTCTGAAGATGGATTTGAACTCAGGTCTTCCTGAATCCAGGGCCAGCCCTCTGGGCACTGTAGTACTCCTTAACTTCCTCCAGAGTTAGGGAAACTGACGGGTCCAAAGTCACTCAGAAGTAGTAGCATGGTCCCTAGATGCTATGGGATTTGCAGCCTTTGCCCTCTTTCGACATCATCTCCCAGGGGTGGCCTGACCTCCTATCTCATGGCACCCATGCCAGGCTTGATGACCAAGCAGCTTCCCATGTATCTCACTCATCTCCTTATCCATGTCAACTGCTTGTTATCTACTATAGCTGGAGCTGGAAAGAGCCAGTTAGCTAAACGGTTTGTTTGGAAGCCGTCTCCCTGACCAAAGTACAAGACATTATCTCCTGACTTAACTTTGTGGTTTGGTTTTATTTACCTCTCTTTCCTAAGTTTAAAATAAACCTTAAAAAAGTCAGATAGTCTTTGAACACAAACTAAGAGGAAAAATAGGACAGTTTTCAAAAACAAATCATAACTTCTTAGAAACGGTGAGCTACAAACTGACCCCAATGTCCTCTAGGCCCACTCGGGATGATACATTTCCTCCTAAGTCAGGTCAACTTGAACACCTGTGGTTTAGCAGAAAAGTAGCTCTCCTAGAGTTCCACAAACTCCAAGTGCCTCCTTGCTGGCTCCTAGGGACAAAGTTCCTCCAGCAGTGGGAAGGACGATTGGGTAGGGCTGGGGGCTGCCCTTGGTGCTGGGCAGGTGCTATTTGTTGGGTTGAAATATGCAGCTGGCTGCTGGGAGCTGGAGATGGCCAATTGTTTAACCTCTTCCTTGTCTTGGTGGTTGTTTTCAAGGAATACTTCATGGCCACATCTTGTGGTCAGAATATCTGTCCCACATTTATGTATTTGAGAGCCAAGCACCAGGCTGAAGTGCTGGGGGGTTGGGGGTCGGGGTGCCAAAACCTCCCTGGGCGGAGCTTTAACAGCATAGAATAGACATGGTCAGTGTGTCCCTTCCTGTCCTCCTTCCACATGGGCAAAAGTGTTGATCTGCAGCCCTTTCCACATAGTACATGCACAGGTAAAGAGTTTGTGGTTCTTTGAGGCTGAAGCAGCTGTCAGGACTCGTAACTAGGGCAGAGATTTCATTAGCTCTTTTGTTTGTACACCACCTTCCTCACAACAATCTTCTGATGTAGGAATTACAACTCTTAATTTCATTTGAGAGATGAGGAAACAGACTCAGAGTGGGGAAGGTGACCCACCCACAGTCATGCAGCAAAGATGAGGCAGAGTCCAGCTACAAACCCAAGTCTTTTGGTTCTAAGCCCAAGTTCTAGGTGCTTTCTGTGAACTACGTCGTGCTAACTTTTCTCTCTGCCTTTTCAATGGGAAATGAAAGATCACCTGTACGGTATCCTTCTGCCTGACACTTGCTAAATGTCTTTAAGCAGCCCAGTTCTCAGATGGTTATACAGATATAGCAGGGGGAATTAGAAGTGAGAAGTTACAAGGAGAGAGTACATTTAATATATGATTGTTTCTTAACCTAATTAACTTCACAATTAAACATTTTCTTAATAATACTATGATTTCATTTAAATAGTGCCTACTATTTGCCAGGGACCATGCTAAGTGCTTTACTAATATCTCATTCAATCCACAGAACAACCGTTGGAGATAGGAGCTATTATCCCCAGAGGTTAAGTGACTTGCCCAAGATCCCACAGCTAGTAAGTTTCTGAGGTCAGATTTGAACTTAGGTCTTCCTGGGTCCCAGTTTTAGGGCTGTGTGCACTGTGGCACCCCCATCTGACTGCATGTAGGCTACAAACTCCTTGAAGGGAGACTCTCTTGATAAATGATCGGGGAGCACAGATCCCCAGCCTTGGAGAGCTGAAAGCACACTCAGTAGCCAACACCTGTTCCCTAAAGAACCTGCACCACCTCATAGCCGACAAGGCCTGTCCAGCTGCAGCCTATTCTGATACTGGACAGCTCCCCCGCAAGGCCCCTGAGCCACAAAACAGCCCTTTGGATGCCTGAGAGCTGGGCACAGCTATCACACCTGCCCCCTCCCCATTCCCTCAAGCTAAATAGCCTTAGTTCCTTGGACCGATCCTCTTGGGGCATGAATGGGAGGCCCTTCCCCATCCTGGTTGCACCACCCTCCCCCACTCCTGCCATGCTCTCTAGTTTATCAATGTTATTTTTCTAATGTGGTGCCCAGAACTGAAGCTAATTCTTCTTATGGGGTCGGAGCAGGGAAGAGAACAGCAAGACCCTCCCTCCCCGCTCCTGGCAATTCTGCCCCTCTTAATGAAGTCCAGGGCCATATGACCTTTATACTCCATGCTGCTGATTCATGCTGAGGTCGAAGTTCACTCCGAGCTCCAGGTGGTTTTCAGACTGCCTCCCCTCCCTGCCTGATACTTGTGCCGTTGGCTTTCTGTTTTGAATCCAGGTATGACATTTTACATTGATCTGTACTGAATTTCTTCTGATTCAACCCAGCCCCTCAATCTTTTTGGAATCTGACTTTATCACCCACTGTGTTAGCCATTCTCCCAGCTGTGGGGATACAAATCTGCTGAGCATGCTGCTTCCCTCTTTGTTCAAGTCACTGATAAAAAACGTTAAACTGTGAGGCCAAGCCCTGATCCCCGAGGCACTACACTGGAGACCTCTAGGCAAGCTGACAAGGGATTGTTAATTAATTACCCGGTCACTCAACCAGTTTGAAATCCATCTCATTGTAGCCCACACCCCTCTGTCTTTTCGCCAAGAATGAGGAGTCCTTTACCAGAGGCTTTGTCAAATCTAGAACTGGCAGACCCACGACATTCTTGAGATCCTGTGGGCTTCATTACCACAATCAGAAAAGAAGGTTTGCCCAGCAGGGCCCCAGCCTGGTGAAGGCAGGCCAGTCTGGTAGTCCCCACTATCCTTTCTAGATACTCACTCCTCTAGTCTTTCATGATCTATTTTAGAATTTCCCCGGGTGGGTGCAGTGGGGAGGGCAAGCTCCCCGGCTTGGAGCTGTCCAACTCTGTTCTGCATCTTCTTTGCATTTGGTGTCTGTCCCAGTCCAGGCCTGTGTCACCCCACAAACCTTCCACAGCCTTTCCGAATCACAGGCAGTCAGATGTCTGGCCTCCTGCCCTAGCTTCTAGCATCCTAACTCTTCTAGTTAAAAGCTGAGGTGGAGGGTGAGTCCTCTGAGACATTGATTGATCCCTTCAGATCCCACCCACCCCCATTTCCTCCTTCATTGGAATGGTTTCCCTTTGAATTTCCTTTTTGAGGTTCTGACCCTTTGTGGGCTGACTTCACTATAGCAATGACTCCTGACCCTTCTTTTGTCAGGCAGGTGAAGCCTGAATTGTTTTTAAACACACAAAATAAAATACCTGGGATTACAAAGCAAACCAATTATATATATATATATATATATATATATATATATATATGTGTGTGTGTGTGTGTGTGTGTGTAAATATATGTGCGTGTATATATGTGTGTGTATATATATATGTCTGTGTGTATGTATATGTGTATATATATATATATATATATATATATATATATATATATGTCTTTTTTTCCATCTTCCCCATTCACACCACTCTCCAGGTTAAGAACCCTTACCCTTACAATTTCAGGGCATGAGATCCAGCCCGTACTTGCTCTGAACCCTCTAAAATCTGTGTTACTCAGATCTGAGCTGCGTGTCAGACTGTGCCCAGGTTTCCTCTGCTGCAATCTAGCATGGAATGAGTGGTCCTCCCCCTCAAGGCTCCCCAAATTTCTGATTGTGGCAGCTAGGAGGAGCCAGAGTACACAGAGCATTGGGCCTGGAGTCAGGAAGCCCTGAGTTCTCATCCAGGCTTAGACACTAACTGTGGGACTCTGGGCAAGGCACTTAACCTTTGCCTGCCTCAATTTTACCCCTTGTCAAATGGGAATGATAACAGTACCTACCTCCCAGGGTTGTCGTGAGGATCAAGTAAGATAATGGTTGTAAAGCCCTCAGCCCAGCACCTGGCACATAGTAGGAACTATGGAACTCTGATGATCCTGATTGTAATGATTCTGACAGAATGAGTTTCCTTATTAGCAGTGAATCAAAAGTGGCCTCAGGTAACAAGTGACATTTTAGCCAAGTAGTATATCTGATTTTATAAATATCTTTTTGCTCTTCCTCCCTCCAGTTTAAAGACCTTTAAAGGGACCAGCTTTGCCTTGCCAAGATGGTAGACACCGAGAGTCCAATCTGCCCCCTTTCTCCACTTGATGATGGTGATCTGGAAAGTCCGCTCTCTGAAGAGTTCCTCCAAGAGATGGGGAGCATCCAGGAGATCTCTCCATCCCTTGGTGAAGACAGCTCTGGGGCCTTTGGTTTTGCAGAGTATCACTGCTTGGGAAGTGGTCCAGGATCTGACGGGTCCGTCATCACAGGTCAGTGCTTCATTTGCTGGCAGGTTTGTTTAGACTTTTGTTCTCAGACAAAACCATTTCACCTGTGCAAAAATCAATGAACAAACACTTAGTGAGTACCTACTGTGTTCCAGGCAACATGCTAAGCTCTGGGGATGCAAAAAGAGGCCAAAGACAGTCCTCAAGGAGCTCATACTCGAATGGGAGAGAGGTGCTACAAAGCAAATTGTGTACAAGATAAATGGCAAATAACCAAGAGAGAGAAGACACTGGAATTAGGAGGGGCTGGGGAAGGTTTCCTGTAGAGGGCAGAATTTTAGCTGGGACTTAAGGAAGGTGGGAGGTGGAGCTGAAGAGGGAGGCTGTTCCAAGCGTAGGGGATGACCAGAAAATGCCCAGAACTGAGGCTGGAGAGTCTTGTTGGTGGAGCAGCCAGGAGGCTGGGGTCCTGGAGTGGAGAGGACGAGTCTGGGGAGTCCAGTGTACCAAGACAAAAAGGGAGGAGGGGGCAGGTTAGGAAGGACCTCGAATGCCAAGCAGAGCATTTTGTACTTGATGCTGGAAACAGAGGGAGCCACTAGACATGTTTGGACCCGTGCTTTAGGAAAATCACTTCAGTGGCTGAATGGGGGATGGCCTGGAGTTGGGGGAGCCTTGAGGCAGGCAGGCTCCACCCCCGCAGTGGCTGTGGCCGTAGTCCAAGTGAGGTGATGAGGGTTTGCATGAGAGGGGTGGCAGAGTCAGAGGAGAGCAGGGGGCAGATTCAAGAGATGCAGCAGAGGTGAAATTGAGAGGCCTCGGCACCATTTTGGACCTGGGGGAGGGGTAAGAGATAGTGAGGAGGCCCAGGATGACTGCTAGCTTGGAAGTCTGGGAAACTGGAGGATGGGGGTGCCCTCTACAGTAATAGGGAAGGTAAGGGGGAGGGTTTAGGGGCAAAGATCACAAGTCTGGCTTTGGACATATCGGATTTAAGATGTCTGCTGGACGTCTAGTTCAAGATGCCTGAGTGTCAGATTGAAGGTCAGCAGAGAATCCGGGGCAGAAAGCGGTACCTTTGAGAACTGTCAGCATAAAGATTGTAATTAAATCCATGGGAGCTGAGGAGATCACCCAGGGAGGTAGCCTTGGGGAGAAGAGGGCCCAGACAGGCCCCTGGGGACACCTCTGGTTAGAAGGTGTGATCTGAAGGAGGATCCAGTCAAGGAGACAGAGAGGGAATGGTCAGAGAGGGAAGAGAAGAACTGGGGGGGATTCCCAAAAACCTATAAGGTTAGAAACAGAAGCTATATAAAGGTCATACGCAAACAAATCTCACCACCCACTTCATACCTGAAGTGAACTGTGCATTAACTCTGCAGGCGAGCAACCTGTCTTAGCCCGCCACACGGACCAGTATGGCAAGCAGCTGATGGAGAGGGAGCCTTCCCCATGGAGATTTGGTGGGGACCATCATGGTTAGAAGGGGCAGTTTGCAAAGCATGCCAAAGCATCAGGCGTCCCCAGATGGCAGACCTGCCAGCTGGCCACAGGGCATCCCAGTCTACACCAGTCACACCAATCAGGTTCTCCCTCCCGGTTTTGCTCGCTCAAAGAGAAGGGCTCCTTTAAAAAACTGTTTTTCTAGTCATAATTAGCTTTCTGTTTCCTATCTAATCTGATCCCTTGTTAAACTGTTTTCTCCAAATGATGCAAGTTACTGATGGAGAAGGGCCTTGTCTAAAGCAAATTTGCTTTTTGCAAAAGGTTAGACGTTGGAAGCCTGGTGAGTGAAGGCAGATTGTTCGAGCGAACAAAAAGTTTCATGTTTTCCTCATGACCACAATATTCTGAGGCTTCCTTTTGGAAGCAGGAAGACTAGGGAAAGCTTCTCTAATCAGACAAATTACTGCAGTGATTGTTTAAGAGGAGGGATGGCTTCGTGTTCTCAGAGTCAGATGCATGTAGCCTGGACATTAAGAGGAGGTCCACAGGAAGTCTGGCAGATTTGTCCTGGGTCCATTCGTGCAATGAATTAGCTAAGGGAAGCAGGGGAGAGCATCAGAGCAGCCTCAAGTCCCAGAAGGGTGGGGGTGGGGGAGACAGGAAGGGGAGCCCCCAGGGGGCTCGGCAATTTAGGCCAGGAGAAAAAAGGTCTCTAAGGCAGAGCCCCTCGATTCCCTGCCTCAGTAAGGGGAGTCAGCAAGCAGGGAGGGAGGCTTTTGTCTTAGCCCAAAGGGCCACAGGCTGCAGGGGCTATGAATGGGGTACTTGGCTAAGGATAGGTAATAAGAGTATTCCACCAAGACCAAGGAGAACATCCCAGCCCAGACCTGAGGCATCGAGGGAGGGAAGGTTCTCCTGCATCTCCTTCATGGCGTTCCAAGGGCTGGACATAGAAATCAGCCCTAAGGGCTCCCTTCTGCCACTCAGGGCTGGCCTTCTGGGTGGTCAGAGGGTTTTCTCCTGTGCCCCAGAGCAGGCTTCCCCTACTTCTGACCGTGGGGAGCAGGGGAAGGCTCCTGACATTCCCTCCTCCTACAGCCACAGCTTTCTTTACTGGGCTTGTGTGTCCCCCCTCCTCCATTAGATGACAAGCTTTTTGAGGACAAGAGCTGTCTTTCTTTTTACTACTTGTATCCCCGGTGCCTGACACAGTGCCTGGCACATTGTGGGCACTTAATAAATATTGATTGGGTTGGTTTCCTCCCTCATTGGACCTACCTGGGCACCTCATGCCCAGGGTACAGAGGGAAGCCTTAGGGCCAGAATGTTCTGTCTGTGTACAAACTTTTGCAAACAGTCCTCACCGATCCAAGAGGAAATCTCGGCTATTTACCGGCCTTCTCACACTCTTTCAGTGGTGCTCCAGTTTTGTAATTTCCTAGATGGTTCTTCCACAGATAACCTCCAGCGTTCACCAGAATCTCGCCTTTTCCCTCAGACACCCTTTCCCCAGCGTCCAGTCCTTCATCTGTGAGCTACACCCCAGCTGCGGGCAATGCTGATGACTCTTCCAGTGCTACGTTAAACATCGAGTGCAGAATTTGTGGGGACAAAGCCTCTGGCTACCATTATGGTGTGCATGCCTGCGAAGGTTGTAAGGCAAGTGCGGCAGCTGCCAGGCCATGAGCCTAGTGGCTCATCAGAAAAAATGCAAACTGAAATGTTGGGTGACATCTGGGAGGGTCTGGGCCTGGGCCATTGGCTGGCTGGGTGGCCGGGAGCTCCTCAGGTCCAGAGGAAGGGATGAAACTAGATGGTTTCTAAAGCCCTTAAGGGACCTGACACATTTCTTTGTTCCGTTCACCTAAAAAGGAAAGAACATTGCACTCGGTGTTCTCAGAAATTCATCCTTTGTAGGCATCTCCACAGGGTACCCCTTTCCTTTGGTGGAGCCTAACTAATGGTCAGTGGGAGTGTCCTGGGGAGAGAGGAGTCATCTAGACCTCTCAAATGGCTAACCCACTCACCATCCATGCCCAGACTTAGAGAATCATCCTCCCTCAAGGGAAGCTCGGAAGGCATCTCCTCCCACGGAGTAGGAACCTTTGGCCCTGAAACAACCTACTCTCCTAGGCCCCTCCTAGCTCTGACTGGGCCACAGGCATCCAGCTACAGCCCAAAGACTAGCCTCACTAAATACAGAGAGGCTACAAGGGCTATAGCGGGTCTGCTGTGGCATGTCACGGAATGGGTCCAGGGCCTGTGATCTGCACAGGTGAAGGGTTGGGATCTGGAGTGAGTCCAGGGCCTGCTATCTGTGTGGAGGAAGGGTTGGGACCTAGAGTGTGTCCAGGACCTGCTATCTGTACAGGTGAAGGGTTGGGATCTGGAGTGTGTCCAGGGCCTGCTGTCTATGCAGGTGAAGGGTTGGGATGTGCAGTGGGTCCAGGGTCTGCTATCTGTGTGGTGAAAGGTTAGGATCTAGAGCGGGTCCAGGGTCTGCAATCTGCATGAGTGAAAGGTTAGGATCTGCACTGAGGCCTTTGCAGGCCCAGGACATGGCCAGGGTGTGAGCTGTGATGCAGTAGGTGGCTGGGGCTAAATTCATTGGGTTAGAAAGTGTGTGAGTCTCTGTCTGCACTGGCTAGGGTCCTTTTTAGGGAAGGACAATGAATTCTTCTTGCAATGGGTGTCTTCCCAGGCATTTCCCCTGAGCCTCAGCTCTGTGGCTAGACTACGTGAGGAGAGAGGAGACTCCAGCCTGCTTTACATTTCTCTCTAGCCATGGCCTTGAGGTTTCCATGTTATGTGCTCACCCTGAAAAAGCGAGGAGCTAGGAGCCCCTTCATGCAGATCAGAGCTTTTTTAACAGGGAATTTGCTTTCTCCTTAAATTTAAGTCACCAGTGGGAGCCCCCCATCCAGGCCCACACTCAAAGGCAACTCTCAGTAAAGTCTCCAGTCCCCAGGCTGCCTCCACACCACAACAAGGCACCAGGTTTGTGGACAGTTGAAGCTGTACCTGTCATTCAAAACGCAGCCGGGCCAGGCTCCCAGAAGCTGCCCTGGCAGCTCCTACACCCTTGCTCTGTAGTTGTAGAAGGTTATGGGCTGCTCCTGTCTGATGAGATCCACAGTGAAGAAACCTCAGCTTCTTGAGGGGAGCCAGGGGGCTTCTGAGACCGCCGAAAAGGATAGAGTGGCTCAAGTGGTTTGAGTTTCAAGGCACAATTCCTAGTTGTTACTAAACCGCGTGGTAACCTCTCACAGGGGTTTTTCCGGAGGACCATTCGCCTTAAGCTGGCCTATGACAAGTGTGATCACAGCTGTAAAATTCAAAAAAAGAATCGTAACAAGTGTCAATATTGCCGTTTCCAGAAGTGCCTTTCAGTTGGAATGTCACACAATGGTAGGTAAGGCCACCCTTCCTCTCTCTGGCCCTTCCACCCTCTCTCCTTCCATCCCTCTGTCTTTCCTTCCCTCCTTCTCTTCTTCTCTCCCTCCTTCCCTCCTTCATTCCTTCTGTCCTTGCTTCCCTCTGTTTTTCTCTCTTTCCCTTCTCTCCTTCCCTTTCTTCTTCCTTCCTTCCTTCCCTCCCTTCCATCTTCTCCCCCTCCATCCCTTTCTTTTTTCCTCCCCTCCCTTCTTTCCTCCTTCCCTCTTTTCTTTCCTCCCTCCTTCTTCCCTCCCTCTTTTCTTCCCTCCCTCCTTCCCTCCTTCTTTCTCTCCTTCCCCCCTTTTTCCCCTTCTTCCTTCCCTCCCCCCTCCTTTCCCTCCTTCCTTCCCTCCCTCCCCCATCCTTCCCACTTCCCTCCTTCCCTTCCACCTCCTCCCCTCTCTCCTCCCTGGGTTCCATTTGTTTTTTGAGCATCCTGCTGGGTGGTCCCTCTTGGTATTCCACTGCTTAACCACCATAACACGCTTTTCATTCAAAGAGTCCTGGGTCGGGGGATGGGGAGTTGAGCTCTCATTGGAGAAAGAAAAAGGGATGGTTTTGTCCCTGAGGAAGAGGATGACAGTCTCCCAGGCCTCTGCGTTTCTGAATTTGCTTCCAAGCCTGAATGATGGCCTCTGCTAGAGTCCTGCCCAGATGCTTCTATGGGCATTGGGGGGGGGGGGCGGGCTGTGACACTGGAAGACCAGCCTGCCAGTGGAGTTTCCCCAAGATGGACAAGGCCCCCATGAGCAGCCTGAGCTAGTTCAGGCAGTGTAGGGGGACAGGGCAAGGTCTTGGATTCCTCAGGGCTCAGCCCTGGTGCAGGGGGAAGAAGAGGCCATGGGGGAAGTCACTGCGAGTTCCCTGGGGGTGAGAAACCCCAAGGGGTTAGAAGAGGCTGCACGAGGTTGGGGCTTTATTTCCCAGGTCTTTCCAGGCTCCCTCTCCTGGGGTAGGTGCTGGAGCATCCCCAGCTCAAGCTTCCAAAGCAAAGGCTTCAGGTCCCCAACACCCAAACATGCTCATAGACGGGCTCCATGTCTATCCTTGCGTACAGAGACTGGAAATAAGCTCTGCTCTAGGGGAGTAAGCTCTGACTCATGCCCCTTTTCCTCTCCTTGAAACCAGTAGCTTCATGGGCCACCTACTCTACCTGCAGAATGCCAAGCAAGCAGCAAACCGGAGGTCATCCCGCCATTTAAATAAATAGCATTTCTGATCTGAGAGATAGCACACACACCCCCTTCTAACCTATCTTTAAAGTCTACTACACGTTCCATTTCTATCCAATGAGGTATTTGTCATGTGTGTAGCACTGGGTGCATGGTGCAGAGTAGGGCTTGCTCATTCCCTTCTCCCCTCCCTACACAGTGAAATTCTGACTTTCAGGTTCACCTTGACCTTGTCATTAGAATGCAAAATTGAATGGTAGCAGAAGTGGCCTTTCTATCATGTGTCCACTTTTAGCAATAGTCTCATTCCTGTCCTAAAGGGGGGCATTCGGTCATGAGTCATTCTCATCTTAGGCATGAGGTCCTTCCTCGTGACATGATTTTAACTTCCATCCACATTTCTCCCCCATCTTTCCCCCCAGCCATCCGTTTTGGGAGAATGCCGAGGTCTGAAAAAGCGAAATTAAAAGCAGAGATTCTAACATGTGAACACGACCTAGAAGATGCAGAAGTTGCAGATCTCAAGTCTCTGGCCAAGCGCATTTATGAAGCCTACCTGAAAAACTTCAACATGAACAAGATCAAGGCCAGAATCATCCTGGCAGGGAAAGCCAGCAACAACCCAGTAGGTGTTTTTGTTTCCACTTTCCTGTGGGTGACGACTGCAAGGGGATCGGGGTAGAACTCAGAGGCCTGGGTGTGATCAGCCCTTTTCCTGACCCTCCATTTTCTAAAATAAGAAACTGAGGCTCTGGATAGTGGGAGTGGAGAAAAGAGGGGCCTGCCCCGGGGCAAACGGCCAGGACTGGAACCTGAGTCTCTGGACACTTATTGATGCCTTGATCTTGATGGTTTCACAGCTCAGATCTTTGGCTTTTTCTGGTTACATTGTTGCAATCCTTGTTGATGTTGTTTTCCTGGTTGAGCTCCCTTCACTCTGCATCAGTTCATAGAAGTCTTTCCAGGCTTCTTCATATTCCTCACATGCATCATTTCTTGTTGCTCAGTCATTCAGTCACGTCCAATTCTACTTGACCCCATGGGCTTTTGTCCATGGGGTTTTCTTGGCAAAGATACTGGAGTGGTTTGCCCTACCCTTCTCCAGTGTGCAGATGAAGAACTGAGGCAAATAAAGGTTAAGTGACTTGCCCAGGGTCACACAGCTAGTAAGTGCCTGAGGTCAGACTTCCCAATTCTAAGCTCTGTCCATCACATCACCTAGCTGCCCTATCATTTCTTCTAACTCAGCAATATTCCATTACAAGTTGGTGGACCACACTTTGTTTAGCCATTCTCCGATCAATGGGCATCTGCTTTGTTTTTTTGCTGCATTGCTACAGTGAGCGTTGGGGTTTATGGGGCTCTTTCTTTAACCTCTTTAAGGTAACATGCGAATGGCTGTGGGATCTCTGGGTCAAAAGGTATGGATATTTCAACCGCTTTCTTACCATAGCTCAACATCACTATCCAGAAGGGTTGGGCCAATTCACAACTCCACCAGCAATGTACTGGCATATTGAGCCTCCCACAGCCCACCCGCCATTGATTGTTTCTCTCTCTTGTCATCTTTGCCAACTTCCTGGGTGTGAAGTGAACCTTAGAGTAGCTTTGATTTGCTTTTCTCTTGTTGCTAGTGAATGCTTTGGCGTGATCTTTCACAGTCTTGTTCATCGTTTGTAATTCTCTTGAGAAATGTTTGTTCCTCTCCTGTGACCGCCTCCCATTTGGGAAAAGAACAGCACTTGTCTATTTGCCATCAGATGATCATTGTCCCAAAAAGCACGGAAGACAAAGCGGTGGTTTAGTGGAAGGGGCAGCATCTATTAATGCCTCAAGTTCACAACCATTCAACTAAAAGTTGCTCGACATTGATTCCTCTTTTCTGTCTTTATTGAGCATGCTGTAGTGGAGGGAGTGATGATCTAGTAGTCAGAGGTAGGCCTGAGTTCAAATCCTACCTCAGACACTCACTGTGTGACCTTAAGCAAGTCACTTATCCTCTCTCAAACTCAGTTTCCTCTTCCATAAATAGGTGGCTATTAAGGATGTGTGTCTATAAAGTGCTTTGCAAATGGTATGGTGTGACAGATGTGTCTGCCAAGGCTATCATGACTTATGATGATTATGGAACAGAACAGAAAAGAATTTCCATGTTTTAGAGAGAGTGTAGTCTATCATTGGGAATTTTTAAAATGTCCTGTTTTAAAAATTCTTTTCTTGGAAACCCCTTCATTCCTGCCTCGCACCCCTTATTCCAGCCCCCAGCTCTCCCCTTTTTCTTCCCAACCCACCCCCCACACACACCATGATCTGGATCTCCTCTTTGTAGTAGCAAGAGGAGCATCAGGGCAGAAAGGCTGTGTGTGTCAGCAGGCAGGCTTTGGGGAGGGATATCTCATGCTCTGAATCCCCCAAACACACCTCATACCACCACCGTCGTCATCTACCCTAGCACCTTCCTAGACGCTGGTCACCTGTGCTTGAACTAATCACCAAATGTCTTCCTGCACTAGCCAGTCTGGTCCTCAAACTGGAGAACGAAAGTCTGGAACATCTTCCTTCCAAACGTGGTCAAACAAGTTTCTTTTGTTCTAATGAGTAGTTTGAAGCCATTCTTATTCCGAGTTATAAAAGGAGATTTTTTTTTTTTGTATTTCACAAGCTGCTTACTTTCATGAACACACCAAGCCTCCTTTTATAGAGCCTTTCATTCTGCGGGATATCCCCATTTAAAGAGAAGCAGGTTGTTTTGAAGTTTAAATGAACCTTATTTATTAAATTGGTAAAAACCATACCCTGGCTGAGCATCCCAAAGACTCACGGATGCTGGCAATAGTAGTGGAAGCAGGTCCTAGTCCCTATGGGAAGGGAGAAAGAAGGCAGAGAATGCTGGTGGCTTTCTTGTGGTTGGTTTGGGGTGTTTTTAAGGAAGGTTTGAGAAGAGGAATGTGGGCTTTTGCAATCAAGGAGGTAACTGATCCCTTTGGGGACTTACTGCTCTCTCTCACCTTGGGCTTGGCCACATGGAGTTGGCTCTTGCAGCTTTCCTGCTGGAGACTGATTTGCCAATGACTTGAGATGAGACAAGGTCAGGTTCCTCTGAGGACACACACATGCACAGATACACACATACTCTCTCTCTCTCTGTCTGTCTCTCTCTCTCTCTCTGTCTCTCTCTGTGTCTCTCTCTGTGTCTCTCTCTCTGTCTCTCTGTCTCTCTCTCTCTCTCTCTTTCTCTCTCTCTCCCTCTCTCTCTCCCTCTCGAATCTGTTTTATATTTAGATCCTGCCCGGAGGGCTGGATGGGTGTATGAGTATTCAGGGAAGACAGGCACCTCTGGTGAGAGGGCTGCCCATCTACCTTTGGTGTCTACCTGAACCCAACTCTTGCCTGTGGCTCCAAGAAGCTGTAGCATGCACAGTGGCCACACTCTGGTAAATGGTCTTGGTGGATGGGCCAAACCAGGTGGAGGGTAACCAACAGGGCTCAGACTCATTGGTGACTTAGGGGGTATCTACCCCAAGCACGTGAAGATTTCCCCCAGTGGAATGAGCAGAAGAGAACAGTTTGTTCCGACAGCCAGGAAAGTGGCTGAAGCAGGCACTGTAAGTGCTTAGAGCTTGGTCATACATTGAAGATGCCAAGGTCACCCACTGGATCCCCACCATCACCACTCATCCTGACTTTTGTCCTGCCACTGAACTTTGATGACTCAGGGAAGCAGAGCAAGGCTGACAACTTTGTGCAGCCCAGCCTCATTTAGATCCAATTCACCCACAAGTCATGACGTCACCCGTAATGTCAACGGTCCTCTTTGAAAACAAAGAATGGAAGAACCAGAATAACCTCACTGCCGTGTGGCCCGTACCAGAGATGGAGGCAAGGAAGATCTGCACTCACTGGGGCCCAGGGTCTGCTCAGTGAATCACATTCAACAGACACCATGAACCTTCCCTGGTGAGCCTGGCCCTCTGCTTTTCCCCTGGTACCTTCCCAGACTGAGTGCTGCCCCTTGGCCAGCCCACTGGCTTAGGCTTGGACACTGCCCCTCCATCCACCAAAGAAGACGAGCATCTTCTGCTTGATGAGGGCGCTGCTGCTGGGGCCACACACATGTGTCATGATTGTGGGCAGCCTTGGGCATCTGGAGATAAGAGTTTTTCTTTGGATTCTCACCAGGGGCCTCAGAGTATCATCTATGAGGCCACATTGACCCTTGTTCTTCTTCCAAGGCAATGGAGTATAAGAGGGAGAAGATGGTAGGTTAAGTTGCAGTCCCGATGACAGAAGCCTGAGAAAATGGAACTGGAGCCCTGAAAAGTCTGTTGTGTGCATGCTTCACTTCAAATGCACTGGGGTCCAACCCGTCCCTGGTCCAGGCTCAGTCCTGGGGGATTATGGAGAGGAAAGAGGAGAAGCTGCCCCATGTCCTGGGTCAGACAGGAGAGCCAAGGCCTGCTGTTTCCGATCTGGTGCCTTTGTGACATGCCAGCTCTCCCCTTCCCTGGAATGTCCTTCTTCTGAACTGACCCCCCTTCTTGGGATGCCTACAGCTTCATTGCCTCCTCCTGCCTGAGGCCCTTCCTGATCCCCATCCCTACCCCCCCACACACCTCAGCATCACCATGATTTCACTTCATGTACATCCATACGTGTATGTGTCATATGTACATCCTTGTGTCTCCTTAGGTGTGTATGGGCTGTTTCCCTCATAGAACATAAGCTCCCTGAGGACAGGGACTGTTTCATTTTTTTTCCTTGTATCCCTAGCACCCAGAACAGGGCCAGGCCCATTGTAAACATTTGTTGATAGACTGATAGAATGTAATAGTCGTATAACTAAGATACCAAGGGCTGTGAGAACAGAAGAGGAAGCAGGTGCTCCAGTTGAGGAGGAGAGAAAATCAGGGAGAACTCTAGGAGGAGGCGGCATCAGCCCTGGGCCTTGAAGGCTTGGGAATGGAGGAAAATGGCATTTTGAGGATGAAGATGCCAGTTAGAGGCAGAAAGAAGGGGCAAAGCCAGTGAAAAGTGGGGGAGGGTAGCAGACCCTCTGCACTGCCAGCCCCTCTCCCAAACTTCAGTGGGAAAATGATTCCTTTATTAGGAACAAAAATGGCAGCAGCTGTTCTCACTATCGGCTCAAGCACCAACATGGTACCTCAACCAATAACAACAGCAGGCATTTATACAGTGCCAAATGTGTTGAGCTTTGACAAATATTCCCTCCTTTGATGTGGGATGTGGGCGTGCTTGCTATCCTCACTTTACGCGTGAAGAAACTGAGGCCGGAGAGGTGGAGGGACTAGGTCAGGGTCACGCAGCTGGTCAGAGCTGGATGAGGGCACTGCTAAGAGCTACCCTTCTCATCTGGGATAGGAGACCATAGGAACTCTGGTGAAAGTCTCCAATATGTTGTCCTGTCCTCCCCTCACCCTCTTAGATTTCACAGATAGCATCCCTTTGCCCCAGCAGACCTGTCCCAGCAAAGCCAAACAACCTCCTTGAAGGACCCTTGAAAACAGCTGCCCCACAGAAGCAGTTCCAAGGGTGGGGCTGCTCCCCACACACGTCTCTCTGTGCCCCCTGGGCCACCACTCACATCTTGGCCGCCTGCCTAGTCTCTCCTAAATGGCAGAAGTGATGACCTCCTTTCTAGCCTCTAGAGCTTTGTGTGGTGGCGAGGCAGAAGATGCCTGACTGGTCCAACCCAGGAAGGGCCAGGGAGAGACAAGGCCTGGATGATTGACAAGCGGCATCCCTGGGAAAACAGGAGAGCTATCAATAGACTCAGGACAAAATCCCAGAACACAACTGGAGGAAGCTTAGAAAGCTTCTAGGCCAAGCCTCCTTCCAGAGAGGAGAAGATGAAGACTCTCAGACGGGAAGGATGAAAAGGAGCTTCCTTTGGGTCACTGGGAGGCAGTGGCAGATGCAGGATTAGAACCCAGAGCACCTGACCCCAGTCCACTGGCCTTTTTACTCAAGGCCTCACCTTGCAGAAAAGACCAACAGCCCCACGAGAAAAACCAATGGAAACACACTGAAGTTTTGCACAAGGGTAAAGAGAATTGGGGTTAAAAGTAAAGTGAAAAGAGAAAACCTGGTGAGTCTCCAAGTCTGGTCCCACTGTCCACCCAGGGCAGTCTGCTGTGGGTGCCTGCCCACCTGCCACACCTAGCTACCTTTGCCCAGGGTGTAGTAAGGAAAGGATGCCCTTCCCACCAAGTACCCAGGGAGAGGCTTTTCCTCCCTCCCTCCCTCCCTCCCTCCCCTCCATGCCTTGGCAGATTAGCGTTCTGCCCAGCAGCCGACCTTTGGAGTTTGGCTTTGGAGACTGGGCCCTCAGGAAGAGGGGCATGTGATCCACGCATCCAAAGGGAGGTCTGGATCTTGGAGGTGGCTGCTGCTTCAAGCACCCCTCATTAGCTGACCAAAGTGGATGGGGCTAATGCAGAAGTGCCTGAAGATTTGTCTTTTTCAAAGGTGAACATCTTATCCCATGTGTCTTTGAAAGCCCAGTCCTGGAGGGAAGGTGGGTGGGGCACGCCTCTGTCTCCAGGCTGCTGCCTTTGATCCTTTGCTGTACCCAGTGCACAAGCTCACACTTGATCAGATACCTCCCTAAGAGCTTGGGAGAAACAGCCTGGACAGGGGATCCAAGTAGTGTGGATGTGTGTGTGTTCGTGTGTGTGTGCGCGCACGCGCGAGCACATGTGAATGTGTATATGTGTGTGTGTGAGATTGTGTGAGTGTGTGTGTGAGTATGTGTGTGTCTGTGTGCCACCATTCTGTCTAGGCCTTGCATAAAGACTGGGATTTCAGTTGGAATTCATCAGGAATTCCAGAATGGAGAAGAGAAGCTATTATCCATTTCCTAATAGCTTTCTGACTCTCTGGGTGAGGTCTTTAAAGTCTGCATCAGCCATCAGCCACACTGAATATGCATTCAAGTTAATGTCCAAGGTCCAAAGATTCCCTTTGGCCACTCAGAATCAAAAGGGACCTCACAAGCCCTGGCCGCAGCACCCTTGACAAATGACATCCCAGGCTGTGCTTGATCACTCACCATGACAGAGAGCTCATTACCTCCCAAACCCATTGCATCCCCTTTGGAAGAAGTTCTCATCGGGAGGAAGGATCCTTTTTATATCAAGTCCAAACCTGACTTGGAGGTCTTCTTTTGGAGCAGTGCTGGGGAAAAGAAGAATGCTAGATGTGGGGCCAGGAGTCACCAGCTGGATCCCACCTCTGCCATTCTTTCTCGATGGGATCGCTTTTTCTGAATCTCATTTTGTGATGTATAAAATGAGCGGAATCACTCTCATCCCAGCTACCCCACAGGATGGTTGCAATAAGGGAGGTGGCAGACCTTTAAAGTGCTTCCTAAGTCCCATGATGTTCCGCTATCTCACCAATGCAGGGACTCTGTCCACTGGTACAGCTTGTAGCCCTCCCAGACATTTGCATCCTGCGTGATTACTCGTCTGTTACAGAGCCCCTGCCTCCTCGCCTGATTCTGCTTAGGCATGACACTCCAGATGGGGTTTGAGGGGAGCAGAAAGGGGCAGAACCGTCGCCCAGTTTCTTCTTGGCAGTCCGAGTCATGCTGGCATTTGGAGCTGCCTCTAGTGAACTCCAAACTTGGTCACACAACCCAGCAATCTTTATGGACTCTGCATAGCGTTTTCCTAACTCAAGGGTCAGATTTTCCTGTGGTCAATGAAGTTGACCCCTGATTGTGGCCTTCACTGGGCTGGCAGGTGTCCTTAGCTTTTTGACATCCGGATACTTAGGAAGCAAACCTAGGGCTCTTCTTGTCTCCATCCAAGTTGCTGAAAAAAGGTGGTACAGGACCCCGGCTCAGGAGTCAGAGGAAGTGGGTTCAAAATCTGCTTCTGCCCCTTACTGCCACCCTGTAACTTCTGAGGCTTTGGTTACCTTCTCCATTTTCACAAACCATCTCCTTGAGTTTCCGTATGAAGCAATCCTGGCTCCTCCAGGGTTAAATGACAAGGATAGAGCCCAGGGGCCCTCCTCTAGAGACCTCCACCAAAGCTGGCATTGAACTCACAGTAACTACTGTTTGGGTCCAGACAGCCAACCAGGCCTCATCTGCTAACTGTCTTCCTGACATTGCTCTCCATCATTTTCACAAGAATGACAAGAGATTTTGGCCCCTGCTTTGCTAAAATCAAGGTGAATTATATTTATGGCAGTCTCATGATTTATTCGGACCACTAAGGAAAGGGATTGGACCTGGACCTGGATTCTGGGCTCCAGGGAACTCCCAGGGGAGGAGAGTGCTTTCACTTTCGAGGGTAGCTTGGAGCAGCCTGCCCAAGGTCCCCCAGCAAAGGTGTCAGAGGCAGAATTGCCTGATTCTGAGGCCAGAACTTGTCGCCAGGTGAAAAAGCAGTGAGTTCAGCACAGCCTGGCCTGTTGGTGATGAACCCTAGCCTGAAATTCACAGAAGACAAAATCCAGGAAAGGGGTCCACAGTAAAACCTGTGGCCTCAGGCATCTAAAGCCCTTTACATTAGAAGGCAGATTGTGAGATCCGAGGAGAGAGTCATGCTGGGCTTTCCAGGAAAGTGTGGGCCAGAGAATACACCCTCAGCCAGGGGGATCAAATCCAGGAAGTCCACCAGGAGGAGGCCCTGGCTGGGCGAGCCTCGGGGCAGCTAAGGAACATGAAGGGACATATGCAGAGGAAACGCCTAGCCAACCGGGGGTGTAGAGGCATCTGTGCCTTGGAGCAGCCCCTGGGGAAGCCACCTGCCCATCTGAGTGCCTCCTGTCCTCCTGCTTTCCTGGAAAGTTCCAGTTTGAAGACTTCTCTCTCTTTGAAAACCGGGCCACTTGCCCAATCTCTAGGTCTGCCCCACATCCCCTGCTGTCTGATTTTCTCAGAGGTCTCAGACACTGGCTCAGCAGTCACATCCACTAATGACATGGCCTGGTGTCTTGTACTCAGAGCTCTTAGGGAGGAACAGGGCGGCCTCGTGCCAACATGAAGTTGGGTAGATAGAGATTCAAACTCTCCCACCGACTTTTGTTGGCTATGGGACCACTGGCAAATCACCTCTCTGAGCCTGTTTCCTCATCTGTGAAGCAGGGAATCACAGCTGGGTTGGTACCTGGCTTCCATGAGTGCTTGCAGTAAGTTACCTATTGATCCACTCCTCATGCCTGTGAAACAAGGAAACACACATGAGCCAGTGGGAGGGAGGAGATGGAGCATAGAGACCAAGCTGAAGAGAGGTTCTCTATGGAGGGGTGAAGTTTCCCTTTTGTGAGAGATTCTGCGCTGATCACATCAAATCATGGGAAACTTCAGGGCCTCTGAGAAGACATCCAGACCCACTGAAGCATCACCCAATAGTCCACACAGGAACAATCCAGCAGCGAAGACTGTCAAGTGTCCAGATGAGGACACTAGGGGTTCTGTACCTGGACATGTGTCATGGAGCCTTGAGCAGCCAGTCTGCAGAAGCCGATGGCTGGACTCCACAGAAAAATGCTTTTAAAGAGTGAAATAAAATGCATCAGGATCACACAGAAAACTGATTTTATTGAAATGCAGTTATCAAGATATTTTTAACTTAAATATTTTATTTTATCCAATTACATGTAAAAATAATTTTTAGCATTTATTTTTAAAAATTTTGAGTTCCAAATTCTCTCCTTTCCTCTCTCCCCTCCCCCCTCATTAAGAAGGAAAGCGGTTTGATATAGGCTATACATGTGCAGTCATGCAAAACATATACATATCAGTCATGCTGTGAAAGAAAAGAGACCAAAAACCAAAAAGAAAGTTTAAATAGTATGATTCAAACTCCCTCAGTTCTTCCTCTGGAGGTGGATAGCATTGCTCATCATAAGTCCTTCAGAATTGTCTTGGATCGTTGTATTGCTGAGAACAGCTAAGACATTCACAGCTGGTCATCCCACAGGGTTTGTGTTACTTTATACAATGTTCTCCTGGTTCTGCCCATTTCATTTTGCATCAGTTCTTGTCAGTCTTTCCAGGTTTTTCTGAAGCCATCTTGCTTGTCGTTCCTTATAGGCCTGATAGTATTCCTTCATAACCATATAATGTAACCTGTTCAGCCATTCCCCAATTGATGGACATCCCCTCAATTTCCACTATAAATATCTTTGTACATATGGGTCCTTTTCCTTTTTTAAAAAAGCTCTTTGGGATACAGACCTAACAGTGCTATTGCAAGTTCAAAGGGCTATCACAGTTTGAAGGCCCTTTGGGCATAGTTCCAAATTACTCTCCAGAATGGTTGGATCAGTTCACAACACCACCAACAGTGAATTAATGTCCCAATTTTCCCATGTCCCCTCCAACATTTGACACTTTCTTTTTCTGTCATATTAGGCAATCAGATGGATGTGAGGTGGTACCTCAGAGTTGTTTTCATTTACATTTCTCTAATCAATAGTGATTTAGAGCATTTTTTCGTATGACAATAGATAGCTTTGATTTTTTCATCTGAAAACTGCCTGTTCATATCCTTTGACTATTTACCAAATGGGGAATGACTTATATTCTTATAAATTTGACTCAGTGCTCTATATGTTTGAGAAATGAGGCCTTTATCAGAGAAACTTGCTGTAAATTTTTTCCACAGTTATCATTACTATGTATTTCTCTCCATCCTGCTTTTTTCCATTTATCACTCTCTCTCTCTCTCTCTCTCTCTCTCTCTCTCTCTCTCTCTCTCTCTCTCTCTTTCTCTCTCTCTCTCCTCTGTCCCTCCTCAAAATTGTTTTGCTTCTGACCTCCCCCAGTCTGCCCCAATTCTACCAACATCCCCTTCCCTTATCCCCCTCCCATCCTACTTCCCTGTAGGGTAAGATAGATTTTTATACCCAACTGAGTAACTGAGTGTATATTATTCCCTCTTTGAGCCAGTTCTGATAAGAGAAAAGTTCAAGCATTAACGCCCCACTCCTACCCTATCATCTTTCCTCCACTGTAAAAGATCTTCCTTGTGTGCCTCCTTTATGTGGGATAACTTACCCCATTCTACCTTTCTCCCAGTGCATCCCTCTTTCTGACCCTTTAATTTTATTTTTTTAGCTATCATCCCATCACAGCCAACTCACATCTGTGCCTTCTATGTATATTTCTTCTAACTGCCATAATAATGATTAACTTCTTAAGAGTTACAAGTATCATCTTCCCATGTAGGAATGTAAACAGTTTAGCCTTATTAAGTCCCTTATGAATTCTCCTTCCTGTTTACCTTTTTTATGCTTCCGTTCAGTCTTGTATTTGAAAGTCAAATTTTTTTTTTATTCAGCTCTGGTTTTTTCATCAGGAATGTTTGAAAATCCTCTATTTCAATCGAATGTCCATTTTTCCCCCTGAAGGATTATACTCAGTATTGCTGGGTAAATGATTCTTGGTTGTAATCCTAACTCCTTTGCCCTCCAGAATATTATATTCTAAGTCATCTGATCCTTTAATGTAGAAGCTTCTAAATCTTGGGTTATCCTGACTATGGCTCCACAATGTTTGAATTGTTTCTTTCTGGCTGCTTCAATATTCCCTCTTTGTCCTGGGAGCTCTGGAATTTGGCTATAATATTCATGGGAATTTTCATTTTGGGGTCTTATTCAGAAAGTAATTGATGGATTCTTCTAATTTCTATTTCACCCTGTGGTTCTAGGACATCACAGCAGCTTTCCTTGATAGTTTCTTGGAATATCATGTCGTCTTTTTTTTAATCATGGCTTTCAGATAGTCCAATAATTCTTAAATTATATCACCTCGATCTATTTTCCAGGTCAGTTGCTTTTTCCAGTGAGATATTTCACATTTTCTTCTATTTTTTTCATTCTTTTGGTTTTGTTTGATTGTTTCTTGGTGTCTCATGGAGTCAAACTTGCCCAATTCTAATTTTTAAGAAATTATATTCTCCAGTGAGTTTTTGTACCTCCTTTTCCATTTGGCCAATTCTACTTTTTCTACTTTTTAAGGAGTTCTTTCATTTGGTGAATGTTCATAACTCTTTCTCCATTTGGAAAATTCTGCTTTTTAAGGAGTTCACCAAGTGTAATTTTGTACCTTTTTTGCTATTTGGCCTATTCTGTTTCTTTAAAGTATTTTTCTTCAGGTGTGTGTGTGTGTGTGTGTGTGCCCTTTACCAAAGCCATTTACTCTCTTTTCATGATTTTCTTGCACCACAATCATTTCTTTTCCCAATTTTTCCTCTACCTCTCTTATTTTTGATTTTGAAATCCTTTCTGAGCTCTTCCAAAATTCTCTTTGGTCCTGAGACCAATTCACTTTTTCTTTGAGGCTTTGGGTATAATTTTTATGACTTTGTTGTCTTCTTTTGAGTTTGTATTTTGACCTTCCTTGTCACCATAGTAACTTTCTATGGTCAGATTCTTTTTTGTCATTTGCTCATTTTTTTCCAGCCTATTTATTGACTTTTAACTTTATGTAAAGTTGTGCTCTGCTCCTTCAAGCTTTCTACGTGGCTATTTTTAGAGCTAGTTTTGGAGGTCTTTAAGTTTTGGGTTCTTTCAAGATGGCATGATCTAAGGAAACATGTGCTTACTGCTCTCTTACTGTGAGTGACCACAAGCACTCTATTTTGCCCTGGAACTGTGACCAGGGTCCCTACTCCCCTAGAGCCACATGCTCTGGTGGGCCAGTGCTCCTCCTCACTCTGGAACTGTGACAAGGAATCACATATGGGAAATGCAACAGAGTCCCAAAAAATCCTCTATAATCTTCTTCTGACCAGTTGTCCAACTCCCTTACTGTCTGTGGGCTGAGAGCCCCAAAGCTTCTGCTACTGATTTAGTCACCCCCAAGGCTTGCTGCTGGCTTATTGGGACTTGGCCTGTGATGGACGGCACTCCACTCTCACCCCATTGAGACAGACATTTCCTGCCAACTTTTTAAGTTGTCTTGGACTGAAAAATTGTTTCACCCTGTCCCTTTGTTGGTTCTACCATTCCAGCATTCATTTTGAGGCATTATTTTAAAGTTGTTTAGAAGGGAATTTGGCAGAGATCAGGCAAGTCCCTCCCTTTACTCTGTCACCTTAGCTCCACCCTCCCAAAATAATTTTTAAAAAGGTCCCAGAACCCAGGTTAAGAACCTCTGTGTTAGATGAACAGCCTATAGGGCTTTCACCTGAGTATATGCATCTGTGGCAGACAATACAAATGGCCAAGGAGAGCCTTGGATTCTCTGGAGGAAAAGAGCAGCCTGGATCACTTTCAGGAAGTTGCAAAGCTTCCCCTAAACTTCCCTTAAAAACGAAGGCCCACTTTTAAATACCAATAGCCTGGGGGGGGGGGAGAGCTCGCTACCTCTGAAGAATAAAAAATGATTACACAGAAGGGCTACAGGACACCATCAAGGAAATGTGTGAAATGAAAAAGGAGGTGGCTAGTCATGTGGTAAGGAATGAAGGACAAGAGGACAACCTGAAGGCTCTTGTGATTTTGGGACACAGCACAGAAGGCTCCCAGCATGTTGGGTGAACGCTCTATGGATAATTAATGGGAGTACTTGGATTAGAGTCCCACAGCACAGGCAGGCATAGATGATCATGAAGGCAGCTTCAGAGTGAAGTGGAGGTGGAGGCAGGAAGACCTTAATTCAAATCCTGCTTCAGATATCAATTGTGTGACCCTGCCAGGCCACTTTACCTCTGCCTCTCTTTCTTCATCTGTAAACTGAGAATCATAATAGCACCTTCCTCCAGGGTTATTGAGAGGATCAAATGAGATATGTGTAAAACACATTACAAAGTCATGTGTAAATACTAGCAGTTGTTTTAATATTTGAATAATGAATGCAAAGACCTACTCCAATGCAACTTCATGACCTGTAGGTGATCTCGGGTTGTGAGAGTCTATGTGAAAGGAAGCTTTGGCTCTGGACCAATCCCACTGAGAAAGGCCTGGAGTAAAGGCCCATCACAGTTGTCTGCATGGTGTGTGAGAGACCTTTTTATTACCAGGAGGTTGGCCAGAGGACAGTTTTGAGCCATAACTCCTCACAAAGACTATCTGCTAGGGGCTGGGGGTAGGGAGGAGTTGAGATCTGTGTGAATATATCCCGACAGTGAAGCAATACAGTGATAGGGTGAAATGATTAAGACTAAAGCCATCTTTGAGGTTCTTGATAATTTCATTACTTTATAGATCCGAACATGGATAAATTCAATGGATTTATAGACTGCATTTGGGCAGATTTAACAGAAATATGGCAGTTACTACTATCATTCTCTTGGTCATTTTAAGTACTCCAATCCAGCCCCAGATCACTGTTCCAAAATTCTTTCCCACTATTTGCCTAGGAGAGGCAGCTGGATGGAGCACTGGGCCTGGAGTCAGGAGGACCTGAGTTCAAATCCAACCTCAGACACTTCCTAGATATGTGACCTTGGGCAAGTCACTTAACTTCTGATTGCATGACAAAATGGATCCACCGGAGAAGGAAATGGCAAAGCCTTCCAGTATCTTTGCCGAGAAAACTCCAAATGGGGCCATGAAGGGTCAGAGCCAACTGAAATGACTGAACAACCTCATTCACCTAGAAGAAACATTCTGTACAGCCAGACTGGCTCGCTCAGTACTCTACACATTCTGATGGGAATTCCTGGTGGGGAAACTCCCCCAATGCAGAGAGCAAACTTAGCTGTAACTTAGATTCTTACTTAGCAAGTTGCACTGGCATTGAGAAGTGAAGTCATAGTCAGCTAGCTGGAAAATGTTTATTAAGGGCCTGCCATATGCCAAGGACTGGGGATACAAATACAAGAAAGGGGAGACAGTCTCTGCCCTCAAAAAGCTTACAATCCAGTGGGGAGAACAACCAACGAAAGGGAGCTGGAAAGTGGGGGGAGGGTGGTGGAGAGGAGGAGGGACCCGATATGGGGGCACAGCAGGAAAGTCCATCAGAGAAGTGCAGCCAGGTCTGTCCTGACCCCCTCCTTCAATGGAGGTGGGAGTTCACAGCTCCACCCTCCAATCAGAGGGGCCACCGGGAGGGACAAGGTGGGGGCCCCAAGGATGATGGGCTCTGGCAGGAGGGTGAGGTTCCTGGGGCCAGACTAGGACAGCCGGGTTGCCAGTGTGGAATTCAGTGGCTTGCCCATGGTCACAAAGGCAGAACTTGAGCCCAGGTCTTCCCAAGACCAACATCTGTCTTCCACCCACTGCACCATGCTTCCTCTCCCCTGCTACATTTCAAGCACATGAGAGTCTTCACCAAGGACTTTACATGCATTGTCTCATTAGATACACACAGCCCCCTGGGGGTGTATTATCTAAGTACCGTCCTCATTTCACAGATAAGGAAACTGAGACTGGACAAATCAGAGCTGGACTGGGAAACCAGGAGTTCTGACCGGCTCTCAGACCTCGGTGTTTCATCCAGTCGACCAGATCATCTTTGGGTACTTTGCTTTTTCCCCCTAGTCCTGGGGAAGGAGACCCTTAAGTGCCCAACCCCCCCCAACTGTATCCAGTCCACCTCCTCCACAGCTGGGGCTCGGTTGACACGTCACCACTAATTGTATCAGCACCCAGACAAACCTCTTAAAAACCAGTTGTTTTGGTGTCTTCTTCCATAGCCTTTTGTCATCCATGACATGGAAACCCTGTGCATGGCAGAAAAGACACTAATGGCCAAGCTGGTGGCCAACGGGATCCAGAACAAGGAAGCAGAGGTCCGGATCTTCCACTGTTGCCAGTGCACCTCTGTTGAGACTGTCACAGAGCTGACGGAGTTTGCTAAATCAATCCCCGGCTTCGGCAACCTAGACCTGAATGACCAGGTGACTTTGTTAAAGTACGGGGTCTATGAAGCCATGTTTACAATGTTGTCATCAGTGATGAACAAAGATGGGATGTTAGTGGCCTATGGGAATGGCTTCATAACTCGTGAGTTCCTGAAAAGTTTAAGAAAACCATTTTGTGACATCTTGGAACCTAAATTTGATTTTGCCATGAAGTTCAATGCCTTGGAACTTGATGACAGCGACATTTCCCTTTTTGTGGCTGCTATCATTTGCTGTGGAGGTGAGTAATTTTGAAAGTTATGTGATGGGCTCAAAATCTTGGGGATGCTGCAATGGAAAATAGACCATTTATTTAAACCTTCCTTGGGAAATTGAAAAAAACTACACTTAATAACCACCAAGACATTTCAACAAGCACAATTAAAAAGTAAGATCATATATAAACTGAATTGTTCACAAGGTTTTTCGTTTTTCAAGAGCACATTAACAAAAGAAAATTTAAGCCTGTTTGTCTCTGATCCCTTCTCCTGGGTATGTTTTGTTGCTATTTAGCTGTTTCATCTGTGCAAACAGGGCTAACTCTGCCAGTAAGTGTCTGAGGCCAGATTTGAACTCAGGGAGATGAGTCTTCCTGAAGCGCCATGCCCTGTGGCCCTCCACCCCCCAGCTGCCCCAACAACAAAAGCCTCTTTTAGCCTAACTTTGAGCTGTATCATTGTCTTCTGTTCTTGCTTTGTATTTTCTCATGAATTATGATTTCTACGGCACAACGATATTCCCATCCCGTGGTATCACAATTGATGGAGCCGTTTCAAACTGTGCCACCTCTTCGTGTTCTCCCTCGATTGGACTGTAAGCCCCTTGAGGGCACTCCTGGCCTTTTCATTGCACAGTGTCTGAGCCTTCTTCCCCCCCCCCCCCATTCATGCATGAGTGCCCCTAGTACTTTCCCATTATTTTGGTATCACAAATGAAGCACTATGCTGTAACAGATGCAGATGGGTATAACGTCCTTGGGTTGGGGTGGGGTATGTACAGTCCTGGTAACGAGATCATTGGATCAAAGGGAAGTCTCCATGGGTTAATTTTATTCTCCAGCTAATAACAGCTGCTCTCTTTCCCAGTGTAATGGGTAACTTTTTGACTTGCATTTTCCTGGTCAGAGCAGTCATTCAGATGGACGCTAGGGACTTTTCTTGGAGACCACTACTCTTCTTATCTTTCCTTGCAGAGTGGGTCTATAGGCATTCTAACAGAACATTTTGAGGCAAAGCTGTTTCTCCCCTTAGAAGTGTGGCTTTCTGCTGCTAAAAACAGTTAAAAGCTGAAGTACTTTCCTGATGTTCGTGGGGAGGCTCTAATTCTGCTGGAGATAAACCTGGGCCTCCTTACCCTGCAGAGAAGTTGGCTGTCCTGTCACCAAATGCTTGACTTGCTCACATACCTTAAAATAGACCCGCCTAGGGCCAGCAGAGGCTGTCCCCAAAGGAACCCTGTAGAGAGGAACTGAAGAGGCCATTTCTGCCTGGACACTTGGGCCGACTTTTCCTAACCCTTGGGGACCTGGAGAAGCTGAGGATCCCATCACTCTTCCTTAAGGGTTAGAATTGGTAACGAATCCTCTCCTCCTTTGTCCCGGTTCTTAGGCCTGGTTCAGACATCTGGAGGGAAACAATGCAGCTGGGGCCACCCCCATGCTTGGAATGCCCTCCCACCTCCTTTCTGCCTCCTTCCTGCTCCTCCAATACACCCCCCCAAATTCACATAAACATATTCGTTCGTGTTCACCTTGTCTCAGAGTGTAAGCCCCTTGAGGGCAGGGACTGTTTCATTTCTATCTTTGCATCCTCAACATTAAGCCCTGTTTTTAAGCACTGAGGTGGACTGAAGGATTATTTCCATAGTAATGCATGACAAAATATTGAATTAGTGATGTACCTTTTTAAAAGGCAATATCTCACTTTTGTATAATGCTTTATTGTTTACAGACCATAAACAACATACTTCTTGCCAAAGTCCTGTGCTGCAGGCCACGCAAAGACCTGTATTAAGGCTCGGTGGTTAAGAGATTTCCTACGTCCCACAATTGGGGTCAGAGCAAGGACTCAGACCACCATTTCCTGAGGCCAACTCAACTTCCTTTTTGCCATGCTTTGTAGAGAATGTAGACACATTCCCCATGCCTCAACCAAGTTTACCTTTGCTCTAGGGACAGCGCCAGGTACTAGGAAGAGTGCTAGATCTGGAACCAGTCACAGACCTGGGTGCGAGTCCTGGTACTGCTAGCTGTGTGGGATCCAGCACACGTCAAGGGCCCTCAGAGCTCCACTCACTTTTGCACATTCCAGCTCTCAATGCTTTTCTCGGCCCATGATGGTTGATTTTGCTTGACTCTCATTTCTTTCTCCTTGTTAAATAACTTACTTTTCCATTTTATTGGATCAGTGGCTACATAGATCAACTTCTTGGTGCAGCAAAATGCATGTTCTTGAGAGGAGAGGCCCTGCGCAAATCTAATTAGGGGCTGGTCCCATTTAAGATGTGAATCTCTAACGTTTTGATTCAGAAGGTTGCTTTTTTCAATTCCACAGAGGGTTCCTGCCCTCACTGCCTGAAGCCCAGGCCGGCCTGGGGCTACTCACTGGGTCACTCTCTCACTGGCTCTAAAGATGCCCTCTTTTTCCTTCTGAGACTAGATCGGCCGGGTCTCTTGAACGTGGGACACATTGAGAGGATGCAGGAGAGCATCGTGAACGTGCTCCAGCTTCACCTGCAGAACAACCATCCTGACGATAACTTCCTTTTCCCCAAGCTGCTCCAGAAGATGGCCGACCTTCGGCAGCTGGTCACAGAGCATGCTCAGCTGGTACAAGTCATCAAAAAGACTGAATCTGATGCCGCCCTGCATCCTTTGCTGCAAGAGATCTACAGGGATATGTATTGAGTTTTTTAGGGTTTTTTTTAAGACAGCATTTTTTCAGAATATTTAAAGCCAACAGAAATATTAATGATAGATGGGAGCAAAAAGACTTTGCACAAATGTCAGCTGTGTTTTAATCCTAGAACATGGAAATCAATCATGATCCAGACAGCTGGAGTGCCACATTTCTATTGGTTCTTGAAACAGTATTTCAGAGAGTTTGCCAAGTATCCAAAAGCTGATGATGAGAGGGTCTTGGATAGTCAGGGTAGAATTGGGGGATTCTGTCTGATTCTGTTAAGGCACATGATTTTGATCAAATGCAGATTTATTTATATTATTTGATTTAGTATTTGGTTAATTGGTAACCTCATAATACGGACTTTGTTAGTTCTGCTTATCGCCTTGGGTTCTCATGCTCATTCTATGCTAGTCTGGATAACAATGGAGCCTTCCTGAAAATGTCCTCAAGTCATAATTGGAGTGGATGGAAGGCTGGGGTGCTCAACAGGCAGCAAAGGATTTCTTAGAAAGATTTCACTTCCATCAGAATTTCAATGAGTATCATGGTACCTTTTTACCTTAAGATCTTTCCAAAAGGCTTTTTTTTTTAAATTAGTCAAAAATCCACAGGCTGCATTAGATATCTACATTTGCAGTTGTTGAGATTGTGCCAAGACGGCTGATCTCACATTTATGCAGCAAACTCCAGAACAGTGTTCTCCACGCCAACACAGAAAGGGCTGATTTGCAGAATCTAGAAGGGCTTCAGTGCTTAACAGCACAGATTCTGAAACTGCTTTTTGGGTCAGCAGGAACTGAGTGACATCTGAATCTTAGAATGTGACTCTTAGGGCTAGAAAGGACCTAATTATCTCATCAGGCCCTTTTCATCTTACAGCCAGCAAATGCAAAGTCCTGGAGGGGAGGGGCTCTTCCAACTCTGCCCTTCTGCTTCCCTCTCCAGGGCCATTCAGTCTTCCTCATGGGATCCAGCCAACACACCACACCCTTCTCTTGTTCTTCACTCTCTTCCCACCTGGGCTTGCTACCTGACTGACCTGCCTGGGGTCTGGTCACATCTCTCCTGGACAATGCTTCTTTGGGATTGGTTTGTTTTGCCAGGTCTTATAAACCAGTCCTTCTCCTGCCCCTCTTGAATCTTTCCCCCACCTTTGGACCCATCAGTACAAATTGCCTCCTCCCCAGAGATGAACCAGCATGCTTTGGACTCAACTGACCATGGCATACACCTAGGGATTCGTTCTTAACATCCTATCCACCTTTCCCTTTCTTTTCCCTTGTCTGCATTTTGTCAAGGTGGCTCCTTTGCTCCTTTTTTCTACAACCTCGCAACCTATTTGTTTTTGGTTTTTGGTAACAAACTCCCTAGGAGAGAAAATGAAGCCAGTTGGATTTAGCATGCCAGGATGTTGGGTGGCCTGGCCATCTTACCTTAGGGCCATACAGTTCACTGACAGAAATGACCTGGGGAAACAAGATGATTCTTAAGAATAGACAGTGGCTTCTGCTTACTCTCAGGGTTTAACAATGTCTTGGCTATTTCGGGAGATGTTGAGTGAGCACAGCCTCCTTTTATTTGCCATGTTGAACTATTCCTGGAATCCCTTCTCCAGCAGCCACAGAAATGTTGATCACAAGAATTAAAGATCACATTGTACATTTCTGTCCACTTCTCTTCATCTGCAGTTATCTATCTAAAACATGTTGAATTAAAAGCGTCTTCTCCTTCCATGTTAATTATGACCGATAAACAGCCTCCAGAGCATCCTGTCAGCAATAGCCCCTAATAACAGAACACTGCATCTTGAGCTTGTTCCTGCTGATTCAGACTCCAAGGGACAAAGCACTTTCTTTTCCAACCATGAGCACTGGAGCCCACTGAGGTCTTGATGCTCCCACCCCAGGGATCCCCAACTCCTCTTTAGAATGGGAAATCTGGATCACCTAAGGGATGTTCATTGACTTTTCCTCTACAATCTTGGAGTAAGCAAGTTTAAATTCCAAAAAAAATGATCCATACGCACATTCCTCTAGTGATCCCCACACAGAAATGGGTCTTGGGGCATCTGTCTCTACCTCCATCTCACCCCAGTCTGCGACAGATTACAACTGGCCACAGTCTCAATCCCTCTTCCATGCTGAGTGGACAGTGGGACAGCTCCCCTATATCCAGGCGCCTGTGACCCAGCAAGGCCTCCCTCCCCACAGGACTCCTGGAAGCCAGGACTCAAGGGAAGCCACTCACCTCCAGTTCTCCCACCTGCAGGAGCCAGGCACAGGAGCAGGGGTCACCCTCTCTGCAAGGCTGCAGGCTTGCTCTCATTCTGGGCCGGATGGTGAAGGGGTCTGAAAAGGGCATGCACTCACAACACTCGGAATTAGGTGTCTCTTCAGAAAGGCAGACCCTTCCATTCTGTCTCCATCAAAGTTGGGCTTCTATTTGACTCACAGTCATGAAACAAACAATGCTTATTGCCCTTTCCTGCTCAATGTTTCCCAGACCTTTATTACAAACCCTTGTGAGGGCAAAATTTGACCCAGCGGTGTAGAGGGACATGACTGACAGATTCTGCGTACCAAAGAGCATGTCTGTCACACTCCCTGTTTGAAGGGAGGCTCCATTTTTTTTAAAGGACAGAGGCCCACCCTCTAAAAGAGTGTCCAAGTGCTGTTTCCATTGGGCCAAACTCTCTTCCTCTGAAAGTCAGAATTTGATAAGTATATGGCAACCTTAGAAGAAAGAACCTCAGAACCTCATTGCTGGGACCACTATGGCCCTCAAGCGGATCAGGAGCAGAGGGGAGGTTGACTTGCCTGGAGCCCAGGCCTTAGCCTCCAGGGATCCATCCCTGGTGCATGAGCACCAAGGACAACCCAACCTTTCCATGATTTCATCACATGATCTCACATTCTCGTGCAGTCCAACAGTACCTCAGGAGATGCTTACAAATAGGGGTGCTAACAACTACTGTATTCTGGGCACTGAAGGTGGACAGCCCTTGGTATGAATGAAAAGGCTAAAATAGCCCCTCTTCTCTAAGCCTCTGGACTCCTTGCTGCTTGGGAACAGGCCACTCTGTCCTCTTCTCCTCCCCAAATACATGAGCCTCCCACTAGGGAGAACACTGGGCCTGTCTGTCCCCAGGGAGAAGCCACTGGAGAGGGGCCAAGCCAAAGCTGACAGAGCCAGACCAAGGAAAACCATGAGTGATGAGTTGTCGGGAAAGCACCAAAGCCATGGGAGCAGTGACAGGTGTGGGCCACGCGTCGAAATCAGTGATGAGCCCTCAAACAGGGCTGGAAATGCAGAAGCTGTCTCTGCATGCCCACGCACCACCACTGTGGAACCCAGGCAGCTGTGACCCAGCCTGCAAGCAGACACAGTGAGGAGACCGAGGTGCCAGCTCACCAGAAGCAGCAGCTCAGGGGTCCCCAAAGGCAGAGCTCCCTCCTTTCCATTTTCATCTAACGTACTTTCAGATGTCCGTTTGTGTCCAAGGCTGGTCTTGGCTTCGCAGCCAATGACAAAGGCCTGGACCTCCATGGGCAGGGCAGCCTGTGCTCTTTCAAGGGCTAACCTGGGACCTGATGAGTCATTAGATGCTTATTCAAGACTTCGGGTTTTTTTTTTCCCTTTTTTTTTTTTTTTTTTTTTGGCAAAGCACTTTTTCATTCTGACCCTCAGTCTTCTCCTTTCTAAAAAGGGGATGATGATCCTGAGGTCACCTGCCTCCCAGAAGGCCTTTTTTAAGCACAGAAAGCCAGCTCTAAAGAGGAGGTCATTTGTCTTCTGGAACTTAAACTTACCCGTAGCCTCTGCACCGATCCAGGCGCAGACTAGGGCAGGAACAAGGGGGAAGAGCACAGCACCTTTGCTTCACCAGTTACAGGGCAAAAGAGAGGACACTGCTCTCTGGCAGCCATGCCACAAGCCCAAACCCAAAAGATTCATGCCCATGAGACAGCCTGGGTGACAAACAGCAATAGTAATGAGCCTGCTCTCTCTCCTCTGTCCATGGTACTCACATGCTACAGTCCCTGATGGGGAACAAGGAGGAAGCCGGGTTCTGCCCTGGGTCCTCCTCTCTCAGCCCCTGTGCCCCCAAAGCCAGCTAGAGTTCTCCTTTTCAGCTCTAAACACTTCGTCTTAAAGATACTCCTCCAGCATGAAGAAGTAATCCTTTCATTTGGCCAAGTTTCCAGTGAGTTCCTTTTACAAACTGAATGGCGGGTTTTTATGGAGCCATTCATCCCACAAAGCTTTGGGGCTGTCTCCTGACGTGCCCAGAAGGGAGGGAATCCCCCTTGTAAAACATGTAATACGAGTCTGGTCTTGAGCGGATGACACAAAGCCTGTCAGAAGACGGATGTGTGAGACACTACCTGCCAACCACTTCCCAGGGGCTTGGTGTCTCTAGCCACCAGGGCACTCAAGTGTAGCCCTGGGAGCTCCCAAGAAGGCTGGAAACTTTAGAACCACAGGGGCTTGCTGAGAGTTTTGGGTCTGCTGGGATGTTGTCAGAAACGATATTGGGAATGTCTAGACATCACTGGATGGGCAGCCAACAGACTGGGACTCCAGCCCTGCTCCATCCCGTGCACCTTCCATAGGTCTGTCTTCCCTACCTCTCAATTCAACAATGATGTTCATGCTGCTCAGCTCCATCCTGCAAGGTTGGGAGATGTCTCGGACCAGGGATGCCTTGTAATGTCAGTTCAGAAATGTATGAGGAATGAAATTTAATGTGACTTTTTAAAAATGCGAGTGGGAGGGGGAGTCCATGGAAAACAGGTTCCAGAAAGATTCGAGCTGGAAGCAATGTTAAAGATCAGCTAGTCCAAGCTCTTTATTTGATCGATGAGGAAGCCGAGGCCAGGGAGGCTGTGTGCCCAAGGTCACGTGGGAGGTGACAGCTGGGACTCAAAAAGCAGGCCTCCTGACTCCCTTCTCTGTTCTCCTTCCTGCTCTATGCTGCCTTCACTCTCCCAAGCAGACCCTCTTAGAGAACCTTGGCATCCCTCAACACTGAGTGACTCTTGGATGATGCTTCCAGTGAGTGAATGATATGAATGAGTTTCAAAGGGAATTGTGCAGGGAAGTCGGTGGATTGGGGGCACCTGGGCCATGTCTTAGCAGTCCTACTGAGACATGGAACACTACTGAGTGCCTTCAAAGTCCTTGGTGAATTATCTCCCAACCTTAAGTTATATTCACAGTTCATAACTGCCTGAAAGAGGAAGGCTATGTTTGTCCCACTATGTGGAATGAAACCCAAACACCTCCAAAAAGAGGCACCCCATCAGTACTGGCTCAAGGACATGGCATTTCTTTCTGATGCCCTAGTTGGGGCTCCTATGAAAGGGCAGAGAGCCACCCTCCTCCCCATCCACTGTGCCCCCATCTTTAAAGTGCCTTGAAAGACTAGGAGACCTTATACCTCGAGGGCCAAGAGATGCAGGGAACACCAAGCTGTGGCGACCCTCTCAGAAGAGCTGGGGTCTCCAGGCCCTAGACCCCACTGCTCAGGGAAGGACTGTTCCCCTCCCCCACCTTACCTACACAAACCAACTGCTATAGGGCTTGAGCCCAGTTTTGAGGCACTCAGGGCAAGCTTCAAGGCAATTCCTCTTTTAAAAATGGCAGCAGTGCGTAGTGCAGGGAAAATAGTGAGTGCTCTGGAGTATCTCCGTGAATGTGTGCATCACGACTGAACGAATAAAGAAACAAATGGAGGCTTCATTTAGGCAACTGGATACCCTACTGCCCTTCAGGCTGATGCCAGGAGCTGTCTCCCAAGCTCTTTCCATGTCCTCATAATGGGAACTCCATCCACAGGGACATCTGGAGGGACAGTGCATTCCTAGAGTAACAAATCCCATGATGCAAAGGTACTTTAATCAACCAAAGTAACATCCGTGATGTATATGATAGGCTTTTAAATCTGTGTCTTCTGTGAATTCTTACAATGTCAATAAGGTGTGTGGTTTTCTGGCAGATTAGAAATACAAAGTAGGTGGAACAACGCAAAGTTCTGGTCATTTTGATTTAAAAGCTATGGCATTTCTTTTTTAATTAAATCTTTTTTTCCAATTAACGGGCATTTATTTTCTCTCTTCACCTCCCTTTCTCCCCCAATGGGGAAAAAAAAGGAAGAACAAAACTCTTGTAACAAATATGCAGTCAAGCAAAACATATCCCCACATTGATCAGGTCCACAGATGTTTGTCTCATTGTGCAGAGATTCCATCCCCAATCTACCAGGAGGTAGGCAGCATGTACTAACCTTGGTCCTTTGGAATCGTGGTTGGCCATTTCATTGACCCAAGATCCTAAGTCTTTCAAAGTTGCTTATCTTTACAATGTTGTTACTGTACACAGCATTCCGGTTCTGATCTCTTGCCCCTAAGTCAGTTCAGAAGAGTCTTCCCAGGTTTCTCTGGAAACATCTTTTTTTATTTCTTGACACACAAGACATTGCATTCATAAGCCATAATTAGTTCAGGTACTCCCTACTTGATGGTTTCTAACTCTTCTTTCTTTCATCCCTCTGAGGTATAAGCCAAGTAAAGGTATTACTGCTCGACCAAAGAGTATGCATGTATACTGACTTTTTAGGCACTGTTCTAAATTGCTTTCCAGAATGGCTGGACCATTCTCCACCAACAGAGCATCATTGGACCTGCTTTTCCATAGCCTCTCCAAAATTTGCCATTTTGCTCTTTTGTCAACTTTCTCAATCACATGGATGTGAGGAAGAACCTTTAAGGTGCATTTCTTTAATCATTAGTAACCTGAAACATTTCTTCACGTGGCTGTGAAAGCTCATATTTTCTTCCCTTGAGAACTGCCTGTTCATATCCTTTTCGCTATCAATTGGGAATTCTAAATTTGAGTCAGCTCCTTATACATGTTGGAAATAAGACTTTTATTAGGGAACATTTCATTTCTACTTAGTCACCCAAAATTGATTTCATCTTAGCCTGTTGCATTAACTTAAGTGCCTGGACATAGTAGGCTCTTGGTTGATGCTTATTGGCCAGCTAACCAGGGCAAGACCTGCCATGTCCAATGGCCAGTTTGCACAAACTGGCTATTCTTTCTTTCAATCAGCTGACCAACATTTCACTAAATACTGTTTGCCTAACAAAGGTGACGCAAACACATCTAAGGAAGGACTCTCACGCTCCCCCCACTTCTCTCTCTCTCTCTCTCTCTCTCTCTCTCTCTCAGCTACTGTTAATTATCAAGTATTCTTACCAAAGAAAACTGTCCCCTGTAGAAGCTTACATCTCTGCGCTCAGTCATTAAGAGGGAAGGCCACAAAATTGTGACTGCAGGCACCACTCCTGAGATCCATCAAGTTCTTGGCTCATCATGCCATGCTGCCAAAGGCAGTGTGTGCCCCCTGGTGTCTTGGCCCTTTCTTCGGCTGACTCATAAAAATGCCCATGTTTCTTTTCGCTTCCACTAAGCCAGGACCTCCAAGAGGGAGGGTCTCACTGGACCTGGACAGAAATTGCCAATTTCCGGAGTGAGGTATTTTGTCTCTTGGTTTATCTCTTGCATTTATCTCAAAACTTCTTAGGTGCCTTTACTGCCCTGAAAATGTCGCCAAGTTTGGTGAAGGTTGTTCATTCATAACACTACTAAACAGGGATAATTCAAAAGGAGCAGCTACTGAGGAAGCTTCCGTGTATAACCCCACTAACGCAGATGAATGTCTCTCACGATCTTGGATGACAGCAGGCCAGGGATGGAACAGGGCTGAAATGAAAAGTTCAAAGACCTCAGGAACAGGGAAGCCCTGAGTGCCAAGCTGCTGTCGGACACTTGCAGAAGGGAGGAGGGAGGAAGGGAGATGGCCTTTTTCTATTCCCAGCGATGGAGCATGGCTATCTCCTGTTTGGCACAGTAGAAACAGGTCTAGAGCCATTTCCAATGTGTTATCTCTTGTATGAGCACACATTCACTAAGAGGAGACGGAACTGAGAGTATCCACTAAGGATTTCTAGCTTGACTTTATAGGAACCTGTGTTCTTGGGATGTCACACCGTAAGACTGATGAATGTAAAAAGCTAATTTCAAGGTACGGTTTGCCTTAAAAGGTTTTTAAAAGAATAAACTATTTTTAAAAGTCAATTGGCGGCTTATTCGTGATCTGTTCACTCGATGGGATGAAATGTTTCCCCGGATCCCAGCAGCTGGTGCTCTGTGGGAAGTGAGACTCCTCTTGTTCTCTAGGCTTCCCTCAGTAACCAGTACCTACTGACAGAGACTGGATTGAAACCTGGAGCTCTTTCCCCTGTAATCCTCAAAGTCTCTTAACTCAGGCAGCACACAAAAGGCTTGGCATAACAACACGATGCTAGAATTAAATCCAGTCCCATCAGGCAAAACATGCCACTCTTTCCTTCTAAAAACAGGGCCATTTTAAAATAGGTCACATCCAATCCCAGCATGAACCTCTCAGTAAACCAAAAGTCATCCAAGCCAGGAAGGCAGGGCCCTTCCCCTGTCCTTGCCCCTGTCAATGGGCCTGGGCCCGGCCTGGAGGAGGAAAAGATGGAATATGGTGACTGTGGAGAGTCTCTGGTACATTTCTGGTGTGCCCTCCCTAGCATGATGCTGACTTAGACTGCTACTGGGCCTGAAAAAGCCAAATATGTGAAAATGGGAATAACACGCAATATTTCATAGAAAGTGGTGCCAAGAGGGGCAACCACCCTGGACAGCTTCTCCCCAAGCACTGTTGGGAGGCAAAGGAGATCCTCCATCACGAGTGTGAAGGGAAAAGAGGATGGTTGCAGGAGGCCTGGGCCTAAGGCTGGCGGAGAAAGCTGGTGCTTGCCTCCCCTGCCAGAGGAAGAAGAGGGGGTGGGCCTCTGGCCAAAGGACTGGGTCTCTTGTTGCTCTCATCTGTTTCTCCCTTCTTCTCTCTCAGCCACCATGGATGGGTGCCAAAGGCAAGGACTGTCCTGCTCAGAGGGGCCTCGCTCAGTGGCACTGTGCAGCACCTTTGGGCCCATAGTGGCTTGGGACTAACTCTGGGGCCTACTGCAAAGAAGCCTCTGGATTAGACTTATTCACAACAACTGAAACCAGAATTCCCACTGGTTTCTGGGGTTGGAAACAGTGACCAGCAATATGAAGACACCCTCTAATCGGGGCTTGGCCACCCGGACACCTCTAGCCCCCTTTAGAGACCACAATGACGGCCGATGGAGGCTCTTCTGTTCACAGGAACAAAACAGAAGAAAAGTGTCCTGACAGCGAGGGGCAGCCACGGCCTGACCATTAGGTCCTCGAGTCAAGCTTCCTGGAAGTAACTTTGGACAGAGAGCATCTCTTCTCCACATCCTGCTGTATCTCCAGAGGGAAAGCACTGAGATTCTCATGAACGCAGGGGAGGCAAAATCTTTTCGAGTAGAATAAGCTGCACTCCTGAAATGGGAGAGAATGGTGAGATTGCTGGGGACTTCTTTAAGTGCTGGCTGCTTTACACCATTAACCCTTCAAGACCTGCAGGCCAGCCAGCTCCTCTCCCTTCCTCCCCTCACCCACACAGAATTAAAGGAATGAAAAAGTGGAAGACAATATGAAATATCTCATTGGAAAAACCACTGACCTGGAAAATAGATCCAGGAGACATAATTTAAAAATTATTGGACTACTTGAAAGCCATGATCAAAAAGAGAGCCTAGATATCATCTTTCAAGAAATTATCAAGGAGAACTGCCCTGATATTCTAGAAGTAAAAGAGTAAAATAGAAATTGAAAGAATCCACAGATCACCTCCTCAAATAGATCCTAAAAAGAAAACTCCTAGGAATATTGTCGCCAAATTCCAGAGCTCCCAGATCAAGGAGAAAATACTACAAGCAGCCAGAAAGAAACAATTTGAGTATTGTGGAAACACAATCAGAATAACACAAGATCTAACAGCTTCTACATTAAGAGATCGAAGGGCTTGGAATAAGATATTCTGGAGGTCAATAGAGCTAGGATTAAAACCAAGAATCACCTACCCAGTAAAACTGAGTATCATGCTCCAAGGCAAAATATGGACTTTCAATAAGATAGAGGAGTTTCAAGCTTTCTCAGTGAAAAGACCAGAACTGAATACAAAATTTGACTTTCAAACACAAGAATCAAGAGAAGCATGAAAAGGTAATCAAGAAAAAGAACAAGAAAAAGAAATCATAAGGGACTTACTAAAGTTGAACTGTTTTGTTTACATTCCTACATGGAAAGATGACGTGTATGATTCATGAGACCTCAGTATTAGGGTAGCTGAAGGGAATATGCATATATGTGTGTGTGTGTGTGTGTGTGTGTGTGTGTGTATGTAAATGTGTATGTGTGTGTGTATATATATATGGACAGAGGGCACAGGGTGGGTTGAATATGAAGGGATGATATCTAAAAAAAGAATAAAATTAAGAGATGAGGGAGGAATATATTGAGAGAGGGAGAAAGGGAGAGACAGAATGGGGCAAATTATCTCACATAAAAGTGACAAGAAAAAGCAGTTCTGCAGGAAGAGAAGAGAAGGCAGGTGAGAGGTAATGAGTGAATCTTGCTCTCATCAGATTTGACCTGAGGAAGGAATACCACACATACTCAATTGGGTATCTTACCCCACAGGAAAAAAAGGAGGAAGAAGATAAAAAAAAAAGGAGGGATGATAGAAGGGAGGGCAGATGGGGGAGGAGGTAATCAAAACAAACACTTTCAAAAAGGGACAGGGTCAAGGGAGAAAAGTGCATAAAGGGGGATAGGTTAGGAAGGAGCAAAATATAATTAGTCTTTCACAACATGCGTATTGGGGAAGGGTTTTACATAATGATATGCATGTGGCCCAGGTTGAATTTCTTGACGTCTTAGGGAGAGTGGGTGGGAAGGGAAGAGGGGGGAGAATCTGGAATTCAAAGTGTTAAAAACAGATGTTCAAAAACAACAAAAAAAAGTTTTTGCATGCAACTAGAAAATAAGATACACAGGCAATGGGGCGTAGAAATTTATCTTGCCCTACAAGAAAAGAAGGGAAAAGGGGATGGGAAGGGAGTGGGGTGACAGAAGAGAGGGTTGACTGGGGAACAGGGCAACCAGAATATACGCCATCTTGGAGTGGGGGGGGTAGAAATGGGGAGAAAATTTGTGATTCAAACTCTTGTGAAAATCAATGCTAAAAACTAAATATATTAAATAAATCAAACAAAAAAAAAGGCCATTCGCTACGAGCTTCCTCATCTAACATCCCTCCAATCCCTCAGCCACTAGTTCTTCCTTCCCCATCTCCCATGAAGAAGCGGCCTCTCTCCTGCCCTCCGAAGCCCCTCCCTCACTAATCTTCAACCCCTCCCTCTCTGCTGGCTCCTTCCCTCCTGCCTACAAACGTGGCTGTGTCTCCCCTCCTTGAGCCCCGCTATCGTCCTATATCTTTTCTCCCTTTTCTGACTAAATTCCTTGGGAAGGTCTACGGATGGCACCTCGAGCCTCCCCTGTTCTCTGCGCAGTCCACCTTCCAACCTCACCATTCAACTGACACTGGCCAGAGTCTCCTAAGAGCTCCCCAGGCCGGCTCGAGCGGCTTTCCCCATCCTCGCCACTCTCTGCCCCCGCAGGTGGCACTCGGCCCATCACCCTCTTCTCCTCAGTACGCTCTCCTCTCTGGGTTAAGATGCTATTCCGCTTGGTTCTCTCACCTCACTCCGTCTCCAGCTCCTTGGCAGCAACCATAGCCACGCAGAGCCCAGGTGATCCCCAGGGTGTGCTCCCAGGCCCTACATCCCTTGGTGACCTCGTCGGCTCCCACAGACTCAGTGGTCACAGCTAGACCGATGACTCTCCAATATGCTCATCCAGCAGCCCTGATCACTCTATCCTCCAGTCTCACATCTCAAACTGGATGTCCAGCGGGCATCTTAGACTCAACAAGGCCCAAGCAGAACTCCTTCTCTTTTCCCCCAAATCCTGGGCCCTCCTACCCTCCCCCATCCTCCCAGGCCCCCAGCTCACACCCTGGGAGTCACCCTCGACCCCTCCCTCATCCTTACCCCTCACATCCAGTCTATTGCCAGTTCCCTGACTTTACCTTCACATCCCAAATCTACCTGACCCTATATATAAAACGCTCTGGAGTGGGGGGGAGGGGAGTGGAAAAAAGGGGCCCTTTTCCAGGCCTAAGGCTCCCGTTCCCCACGTTCTCTGTGATAGTTTATGACAAGATGACTAGGTTCTCCACGATAACTACCGTGGCCAAGGAACCACCCCCTCCCATTTACCCTCTGAAGGCATTAAGGACCACAACCCCAAGGGCACTGCCCCTGAGTCAGGCCTCCCTGAGTCACTCAAGGTCCTGGCCTCCTCTGCCCTGCACAATGGGCTTGTCTTTTGTCTGATCTCCTCCTCACACCCTACACCCTTTGCCAAGCCTCTCTGGTTGGTCTGTGTGCTCTCAGTTCATCCTGCCCCATTTTCTGCTGAATTCCCCTTATTTGGTCTTTCCCCTTCAGTGGCCTTCTGGGTAGTTGTGCAGTGGGTGAGAGGAGGCTCCCAACTTGCTCACTGTACCTTTCCATTTTGGCCTTCAGAATTTCCCAGCAGCATTCTGGATTACAGGTTCCCCACGCCCACCCCTCACACCACCTTCTGCCCACAGCATGGATGGGCACTGAACCCTGCACAGGAGCCCTTCTTCTTTCTCCCACATTCTACCCTCTACCCCCAGCTTCCCAATCCTATCACTTGGGCAGCCGGATCCCTTGTGTTGGTCTAAATCAGGCCCAGGAGGTCATGTCTCCTCGTCACCTCCTTCACCTTGAAGGCCCAGGTCTAATGGCTTATATTTCCTCTGGCTACCTCCTGGCACTACCTCAAATGCTTGGCAGAAGTATGTGATGACAGACAGACTGATTGACTGTGAGCCCAGATGGGCTCCTGGGTCAGTGGGGAGGGAGTCAGGCCCTGGGGGCAGCCTTCTCAGTTCAAATTAACAAATATGTGCTAAGTGGTTACTGTGTGCTGGGCTCACCCCAGGGAAGGCAATGCCTAGCCAGGCTCCCTACCGTCTCACAAAGCACCCAGGTCTGGAAGGGAGAGGAGACAAAGTCAATAACTAAAGCAGACAACTTCACGGAGGAAGGCCAAAGCGGGGAGGGTCAGGGAAGAGCATTTCAAAAGAAGGGTTCAGGAGGCAACCAGGTATCGGGCTGACAGGCTCAGTGTGGGGACAAAAGGACAAGGGCATGAAGGAAAGTCAAGGAGAAAGACGGGACAGGAGGGCAGTGCCAGCCTGCCAGGGGCTACGAATGCCTAGGAAAAGACTCGGAATCTCAGTTAGTGAGAGAGTGACCCTGTGTGAGCTCAGAGCATGGCCATGTCTGTACATCAAGAAAATCAGTTTGTCAAGAGGCAGAGGAAGAGTGAAGAGTCCTGGAGGACCACGCAGGAGCAGCCACGGGGCTCTGGAAGCCCGTGCCAGAAGAGCGTCCTGGGTTCAAAGCCTCCCTGCCCACCAGTGAGGTGCAGTCGGAGAGCCTGGCTTCCAATCCAGCCACTTGACAAGCCAACAATCCTCACCCTGTAAAAGGAGGGGAGGGGACGGCCTGTGGGGCAGCAAAGTCCCTAGGCTGAGGATCAGGCAGGTTGGGGGCTCCCAAAGAGTGTTCTGCAGTAGTGGTCCTGAGTGCGGGGAGAGGGAGGAGAAGAGGCCTGGGGACACCCAGCCTCAGGAGATGGGGCATGGAGGTGGCACTGAGGAAGGAGGCAGAGAAGGAGCAGGCAGGGATGGGGGGGGGCATTCCCAGGGGAGGTGGGGCAGAAGCCAAAAGACTACAAGGAGTTAAAGAGACAGCTGGCAAGGGAGGAGCACAGGGCAGAGGCGACTTTCCGAAAGTGTAGCAGTGAGACAGAGGAAGCTGGGCCTGGATGGGGCAAGCCAGAGGCACCGAGGAGAAGGACAGAAGTAGGGAAAGAAGACCCTGGAGACGGTCAGCGGTGGTGGGAGATCCCTCCTCAGGGACAGAAAGCTTCTCTTTGTCCTCCCTCCTGCTCCCAGGCCCTGCATCCAGTGGCCATCATCAGAGGTGCTGACACTTTCACTTACCTGCCTCCCTCCCACTGGTCTTCCCTTTCCCTGCAGCAGACACAGGCCAGCTTGGGCCACATAATGCCACCGTGGGAGCTGATGGTGGGGAAGGGTCCCCAAGGGCTGCTAAGCACGAGCCAACATCCATGGGCCATTCTCATCCTCTACTTCAACAGTCTCTTTCCTGGTTTTGAACTAAGAAGTCGTCAGCCTGGCCAGAGGGGAGTCCAGCCCTAGGCCTTCTCGCCCACGACTGCATCTTACCCCTATCTACTTTGTCTGATTTCTGGTCTCTTCCTAAGTGGCTCTAATAGAGACCGCCTGGCATCAGGAATGGAGAGCATGGGAACTGGAGTTGACAGCTTCGTTCAAATGCTGCCAGACTTAATAGTTTTGTGGTCCCATCTGTGGCCTGACTGTGGCCAGCCAGCAGATTCAGAAATGACTCCCACACCCATTCAGGGTCACTTCCTCCCTAGAAACGTAAAACCAGTGCAACACACAGAGATCATTCACACGCACACAACCACTCTCATTCTCTGCAAGGTTCTCCAGAGACTGCCATATCAAACAAACGACATTTGCTACGATGCAACAAATGGACCAGACTTCTTCGCTGTCTCCAGTTGGGCTCCTCTCATGCGTTGCCCTCATCCCAATCGCATCACACCCTGGTCCTGTGCCTGCCCTGACAAACCAAGCCTCGCCAACATCCTTCCCCCTGTCCCACGGCCTTCTCAGGAAAGGGCAATTCTCATTAGGGAAGCTGGGCCTGCTCTCCTCCCCACCTCAAGCCCTTCCCCCGTCACCCAGAGGGGCTGGGCCCCCAGCAAAGGGGAGGGGACCCCCGCCAATCCCCCAGCTGTGTCTCCCCCAGCCCAGTCCCACTGTTCGCTGAGCCGAGGACTCCCCCCACCCCTCCAGGCCCCAGTCCCACACTACTCACCAGGCCCACGCACACCAGCTTGCTACAGAGACTACGCTGAGAACCAAGGATGAGGAATTTGTCTCTGTCTGAGGTGAAAGGGTCCTTTAGCACATAGCATTCCTCCAGGAGCCTGAAAGGGAAGAACCCAGGGCAGTGAGCACATGGCCTGGGGTTCCCAGAGGTTACACTTTCTCTAGCAGACCGTGGAGGACTCAAAGGCACAGTGACCAATGGAGACTTCTCATCCAGGTAGAATCAAGGTTTCAGGTTCAGATTTAAAGCTAATCCAGCCTCCTCACTGCCAAATGACAAGGAAACTGAGGCCCAGACCTGCCCAAAGTCAAGCAGGAAGGAGCAGAGGAAGGATTCGAACCCAGATCCTCTGCCTCCCATCCCACTATTCTACTATCCCCACTTCAGAAGAAGGGGCACCTTCCTGCCAAAGGGCTCAAAGCCCCAGAGGAAGAAGGGAACAGAACCAAGAGGAAGCTCCTGTGGGAAGAAGCACAGTCACATGGCAGCGGAGAGGTGTGCTCACCCTCAGCCCCTCCAGGAAGCCCCTTCCCCTGTGGTCCAGCTCTGCCGTGGGACAGCTCCCTCTCTGATCCACACTGATCTCACGGGTCTCCCTCTCCAAACTATCCACATGCCATTTTCCCAGCTCCTGGCTCTCCTTGGCTCCGTACCCCCGCCAAGCACAGCACGTAACACCAGGCACTCAAACGTACCACACTCACAGGAGGCCCAGGGGAGCGCTCTTTGTAAGACAGAAGCTGCAATGTCCCACGTTGTGATGCCCTGGCCAAGGCTTTACAGAGCACCCACCACACATGGGCTCACTCTGTGCGTCAGGCTGGGTGGGTACGCTCAGCACCATTTTACAGGTCACACAGCCAGTAAGTGGCAGAACCAGAGGCTGGTTAGTGTTGTCTCCAAATCCAGGGGTCTGTCCCACTCCACTGGAAGGAAGGTGACAGCCCACTGGGGTCTGTAAAGCCAACCACAGAATGGCAGAAAGTGGCCTGGCCGTTCAGAAGAGTGAGGGCTACACTCAGGCCTTGGTTGCCCTTGCTCCTCCCCAGGCACCCAGGAAACACCTGTCATCTCTGCACGGGCCCTGGGCCCCCTGCTCCTGCCCCCACCACAGCAGCACCAGCCTGGGCCCCCGGCCCCTGGACCTCCTGCCCCTGCTCCTACCACAGTAGTAGCACCAGCAGTACCAGCAGCCCATGTCTCTGGCCTGGGCTCCCCCGGTTAACCTCATAGGTGCAGCCCAGACTCTAGGGAGACCAAGGTGGGGGGTCCTCACCAGGCCAGGTGGAAGAGCTGCAGGTACAGAAGGCTTCTGTGATGGAAGGAGCAGGGGAGGTCACAAGCCAAAGCAGGAAGTGGCGAGGCAAGTTTGTAAACAAGCTTTTTTCCACTTGTCACCGATTTGAGCAACAAGAGGAAAAGGGACTTGGTCACTAGCTCTGGGGGTAGGTCCTCTCTAAGGGACATCGACCTCAGTAGAGCCCCCTCGAGCCCGGCCGGCGGCACCATCCCCTGCAGAGACGTTCATGGCCCCAGAGGATGCTCCCCTGCCTCTTCATGGGCAGTGCTGGCGCGGGTTCAAGCCACCCACCCAAAATAAAGTGAGGCCCATAAATTTCCTCTGACAGTTCCTACTGCTCCCCAGGCTTGTTTGATATTTCATCCTGTGACCAGAGCACATCTTGGGATGAATTTCAACCCAGCTGTTTGCAGCCAGCCCTGCAATCTCGGCTAATGGGACCCAGACTGGAGAAAATCAAGGACACACAAGCCACTGCTCACTTGTCATCACTCAGACAGCTCTCCCCAAGGCAGATACTCACACGACAGTACGGGTATGGGGAGGTTTCTGCCCCACGTAGCTGTACGGCGCAGTCAGGCCACACAACTGGCATTCAAACATGCCTTTGGGCTCGGGCTCACTGGGAGATTCCATCTATAAAGTCAAGAATATAAATAAATTTACGTTCCGAGGCAAGAAAAATTCTGTGACGTTGTTCAGCAGTGTCCGACTGTCTGTGACCCTGTTTGGGGGGCCTTTTCTTGGCAGACATAGTGGAGTGGTCTGCCATTTCCTTCTCCAGCTCACTTTACAGATGAGGAAACTGAGGCAAACAGGGTTCAGTGACCTTCCCTGGGTGTCTGAGGCCACATTTGAACTCAGGGCCTCCTGGAGGTCTAACCACTGTACCACCCAGCTGCCCAGAACAAAGCTTTTGACTTCTGTTAATGGCTGGGAAAGTGCATCTAACCTATGCAATAGCTCTGCCAGGTAAACAGAGCTATTGCTGCTGGGTGGATGAAGAAACTGAGGCAGACCAGGGCTCTCTCCAGGGCCCACCCCCTGTATGGCCCTCTGCACTCTGGTGCTCAGAGCCCTGGCCAACAAAGTCCTCACAACAACCCTGGAAGACACAAGCTTTTATCATCTCCCTTTGATAGTCGAGGTAACAACAGACAGTGCAGTGACTTGCCCAGGGACACGCGGTAAGTTCCTGAGGTCCCATGTGCACTTATCTTCGTGACTCAGGGGCAACTAGGGGCCACAGATGTAGAGCATGGGGCCTGAGAAGACCCACCTTCCTGGGTTCAAATCACACACTTACTAACGGTGTGACCCTGGCTCAGCCCCACCCCCACCACACCCCCCCAAAAAGAGTCTATTGCACTAGTTGAGCCAGAGGTGCAGAGGGCTTATAGTGAGGTGGGAGGAGCGGTCAGAGAGGGGAGATTCTACGAGCGCCCCGTGGCTCCAGGGGCCGTTCTGGGAAGTCCGCGATTAGCCCCTGGGCTCGGCTTCCTGTCACCCCACGGCCCCTCTCTCTTACACCCGGGAGCAGCCCCGTCTAATGGCTAAGTGGCTGCCCTTGGCCGAGGCCCGGCCAACGGGTCTGGTTAACCAAAACACCGGCATGAAAGGCAGAAGACTTGGGCTCCCGTTCCCCATCTGCCCTCCATCTCCAGCCCCCAGGCCTTAGCACAACGTTCATCGTCGGCAAGAAACCAGGACTGGGTTACAATGTATCCTATCCTGGGGGGGGGGGCGGATTCGGGGTGGGGGACGGTGGTGTCAGTTTCCACTCTGGGACACGTGCAGGCACCGGGCTGAGCAGAGATTCTGGAACCGCAACGCAACCGGCAAGGATACGCCTGGAGCATGCGCGTGCGCATGCGCAATGGTCCTCTTTCCCCAGACCCCCGCCCAGCTTCCGCCCCTGGGCTCTCCTACCTTGCTGCTCTGGGCTCCCGACTCCAGGCCCTCCAGCTGGTGTACCTGAGGTCCTTTCGGGGCGGAGCGTGGCCGCCCGGCCTGACAGAGGAGGGTCACCCAGCTACAGTTGTAGGTCTCGCCCCGCCCCCGGCGTCCTCTCCTACGCAGGCCCCGCCTCTGACGTCAACTTACACGCAGGCCCCACCCCCAGACCTTCTCTCTTATGCTGAGAGGGCTCTTTTCCAGCCCACCTGTCATTTATTCATCCCTTCAAGCCCTTTAATAAATGCTCCAGTGGCTGTAATACAATACAGAAGAATCCTCTGCTTGGCATTCAAAGCCCTTCAAAAGGTGGCCCCCACTGACACTCTACACCTCCCCCATGCTCAGACAGTCTTCTGGGGCTCCTTCTGTACCAGTCTCCATCTCCCACCTCCAAGCCTTTGCATCGGCTTCATAAATGTTTGTGAACTGTATCTCCGCAGTGGCCCACCGCAGGAAGAGAGGAGGGCCGCTTCCAGCAGAGGCCCGTGGCCACGGTACACAGCCCGAGAGGAGCCATACTTCGGTGGGCCACCATGGCTGAAGAGACCCTGGAGAAGTTGTCCCGCAAAACCGCAAACTTGGGAGCCGTCTAGTAGGTAAGCCCAGATCTAGATTCCAAAGGTCCGTGCCTGAGCACGGGCTTTCCTGACGTCCAGCAGCATCCTCCTTGAAGAACCAAGCCGGGCATCTGGCAGGAAAAAGAGAGAGTGCAAACAGCCAAGCTCCCAGGACCGGGCAAGGTGGCGCATACACGTGGTGACCTGAGTGCTTAACTGAGGACGATGCCCGTGCGGGCATCTCAGAAGTCCGCCTGCAGCTGCGAGCTCCTGGAGGTTGCCCTAAGACTTCCGGGACAGTAGGGACTCACCAGCTCCAGGGGCTCCAACCTCGGCCTCTCCTTTCCTCCACCCCTCCTTCTCTTGCCTGTCCCATTCGGGCGGGTGATGCTGCTGACCACCGCCATCTCTTTGTGGATGGCTCTCTAATCTGCATTTCAAGGCCAGCGACTGCATAGAACTCACCTCTAACTGAATCTTCTCTTAGTAGTTTGCATCATCGTGACTGGTATCGCTCTTAGTTGTACCGGTCATTGATTTAGAATGGTAACCCCACGATGGCGAACACAGGAAATTAGACTATGGATGTGATTAGAAGAGTGACGTGAGAAGGAACTTCTTTAGGAGAAAAGAGACGATGATGAGCTGGGGGTTTTGTCAGGGACAACTCCAGGTTGGTGGAGGAGATGCGGAGACCTTGGGTCGCGACTAGGGTTGTTGCCAGGCTTGCAGATGTGCGCACAAGGCTCCAAAGAGTGGTGTAGGCTGGAGATGCAGATCAGAAAGTCATCTGCAGAGATGGCAGTCACTGATGCCATTGAAGTGAACGGCATCGTCAAGGAAAAGACATTGTAGAGAGACCAAAGAACCAAAAGGCTTTTGGGGGTCACCTGCATTAAGGGGTTGGATAGCAGGCGTGGAGCCAGAGTTGAAGCCCAGTGGACATCAGAGAGGTAGGGAAACCAGGAAAGCATCGTTGTGTTCTCTGTAGCCAGAGAAAGAGAATATGGGGAGGGGAAATCGCCCAAACCTTGACCTAGAGCTTCCAGTCTACTGGAGGATGTGATGGCAAGCATGACACAAGGTCAACAAATATTGACTGAAGTCCTTAATGATTAAAGGCTTGTTGATGTGCCTGTTATGCTAACATCTGATCCGTGCCTTGGACCCAGGTGCGAAATAAAGGCTTGGGAGTCTAGTGACCACCAACCCTCATTTTGCATAATAACCAGGAGGAAAGGAAGATGTTACAGAACTGATCACAACTCCTAACGTTGATCCAAATAGGCCGTGGGGCTGACCCCGGCTGCACGTGAAATCCCAGCCATCAAGACTGTCAGAGAAGGCTCAGAAGGGACTTTCAGATCTCAGAGACTAAATCCTCAGGTAAAGGATAGCATCTCCTAGGAATACAGGACCAGGGATGAACTCCGAGTCCGGGCATTGAGAGTGGTATGACCTGGCAGCGAAAACAGCGTGAACCGCAGCGGTCGTACCCAGTATGGCCTCAAGGGAGCCACAGCTGATCAAATTTCTCAACAGCTGCTGGGTTTGTTTTTCCACAAGCAGTGAACAGATAATGGCATGGTTCTCCTCTGTCCTCTGTAGGGGAAAGGGAGGCATGGTGCCAAAGGAGGCCTGAATCAGAGGGAAAGGGAGGCCCAAGGCTGAGGTCCAGCTCTGCCACCCACAGCTGTGTGACCGTGGGCTAGCTGCTCTGGCCTCCTGGGCCTCCCTTTCTCCCTCTGTAAATGGAAATAATACTCCCTGCCCTGCTTTGCTCCCAGAGCAGTCGTGATGATTATTCACTAAAAGAGCGGGTCTCCTTCTACCTTGGATCCGTGTCCCATTAGGTTTCAGCTCCATAGCAGCTTGGTCTGTGTCACCATTCACCTTTGTGGCCTGTTAGCCTAGGACTAAGGGGAGCCTCACTGACATCTTGGTGTCTAGAACCAAACTGGGGTTTGGCCATAGGAACACTTTACCCAATTCCAAGAAAATGAGCTCAAAAATTAATTCGGATAACTTCAGCAAAGTTGCAGAATATAAAATATACCCACAAAAATTATCAACATTTCTGTATACTACCAACAAAATCCTGAATGGACAGATGAAAAGAGAAATTCCATTTAAAATTACTATAAGAGGTAGTTAGGACTCTACTGTGCAAGTGCCACACAGGAACCATATGAATACAACTATAAAGCTATACAACTAAAGGTAAATGTAAATAACTTGTTGTTCAGTTGTGTCTGACTCTTTGTGACCCCATGGACCACAGTTGTCCAGGCACTTCTCTGCTCTGCTATCTCCCGAAGTTTGTCCAAGCTCATGTTCATTGCTTCCATGACACCATCTACCCATCTCATCCTCTGCCGTCCCCTTCTCCTTTTGCCTTCAATCTTTCCCCACATAAGGGTCTTTTCCAATGAGTTCTGCCTTCTCATTACATGGCCAAAGTATTTAAGCTTCAGCTTCAGTATTTGTCCTTCCAATACTGAAGTGAAATAGTCTGAATTTGTTTCTTTAAGTATTGACTAATATGATCTCCTTGCTGTCCAGGGGACTCTCAAAAGTCTTCACCACAATTTGAAAGTGTTAATTCTACAGTGCTCAGCTTTCCTTGTCCAGTTCTCACAGCCATGCATTGTTACTGGAAAAAACCATAGCTCTGGCTATACAGACTTTTGCTGGCAAGATGGTGTCTCTGCTTTTTAGTCTGCTGTCCAGATCTGCCATGGCTTTCCTACCAAGATGCAAGCATCATTTAATTTCATGGCTGTAGACACTGTTTGCAGTGATCTTTGAGCCCAAGAATGCAAAATCCGATGCTGCTTCCTTTTCTTCTCCCTCTGTTTGCTTTGATCAGACTAGTTTTTTGGAGTTTTGGTTTTTTTTTAATTGTTAAGCCAGCTTTTCCACTCTTCGTAATTCCTCTTCACTTTCAGCCATGAGAGTGGTTTTGTCTGCATATCTAAGATTGTTGACATTTCTCCCAGCACCCTTAATTCCAGCTTTGGATTCCTCCAGCCTGGCATTTCACAGGATGTACTCTGCATATGAGTGAAGTGAATCAGGTGACAACATGCAGTCTTGCCATACTCCTTTCCTAATCTTTAACAACACACAAAAGAGAAGGGAAAGGAAGGGGACAAACAATGAAGTGTTTTATATTTTGTTGTTGTTGTCTGTAGATGATTGTGCACTCGGTGCAGCCTCTGAAGCTGAGATGCAACAGAGTATGGATTGATTCTCTGTGTCTTGTGCTAATTTTGGTCTAACAATGAACACCAAGATTAACTAACACTGTACCACGTCTCAGCAAGAGGTGGAACAAGGAGGGAGTGAGAAAGGCAAAAATTTAAGATGAAAGCAAGTGTGTTGCCTATGGGACAGCCATTCCAGAGGGTGGAAGGGCTGGGTAGCTCTGGGGATGGGTTAAGGGGAATGGAAATAAGGGGTCAGGCAATGGGGGAGGGGGCCAGCCTGATATAGGGGGTGAAGGGAATATGTATTTTTTTGAGAGTCTGCACAGCTAGTACTTGTCTGAGGCTGGATTTTTAACTTGGGCTCAGCTTTCTTTCTCTCTGCTGCCTCAATGAGCTGAAGAGATTCAGATCTCTGGGATGGGGAGGGTCTGACCAGAAGGGATTTTCTTAATCATGGATAGATTTTCAATGTCCATAAGGCTTTGGCCTCTGGTGGAGTCTTTTCAGAGCCTCGGACAGTTCAGAGGGAGAGGCTGTACTTAGAGTGCCCAAGGGTGTTGGCAAGGAGAGCAGTCTGGAGGTATGATGGGATGGCTCCTTCACCCTTCACCTCAGCAGCAAGAGAGGGATGCCACATAATGCCTCTTCCCTTCTGTGAAAGCTGGAAAAGGTGATTTCCGAGGAACCAGGAAGATTTGTCTGAACAGATGCAGAGTGAAGTGAGCAGAACCAGAAGAGCAATGTATACAGTAACAGCAACACAGAAAGACCCACAGCTTCGACAGATGGAAGAACTCTGATCAATGCTATGACCAGCCCTGATTCCAGGGGACGGATGATGGCATACACCACAGACTTCCTGCTGGACAAGTGACCAACTCTCAAGATGCAGAATGAATGAAACACACTTTTGTGGCTCTGGTCAATGCATATTTGCTTAAAAGGGTTTTATTTTCCTTTTCAATTGGAGAATGAGAGGGAGTGAAAATGAGTGCTTGTTAATTAGAATAAATAATAAAATTTGGGGAAAAAATGGATTAGCCAACATCCTCTGGTAGCGAGCTCCTCATCACTAGATATTCATTGAATTGAATTGTAGAGGGAATTCCTGTACTTTGCCTGGTACCTCGTGTTGCTTAATAAATACATGTAAACAGATTAATAAGAGGTGAGTTAGTTAGACTAAGTGATCTCTGAAATCCCTCTGAACTTTGATAGTCTGTGATTTTATGAAATACAAATATAGTTTATAATTTAAACAGAGACTTATGACAATGAGTGGGTAAGGGAGGAAACCACTTTCCTTGCCGCCATCACCAGCGGCTGGCCAACTGCCACATCAGACAGGTGAGCCCAAGAGCCCTGGGAATGGCAACACTCCACAGACCACAGCTTGCTTCCAATTCACCACTGGCAACCTGGGTGATAACTCCTATGAAGAGGGAGTTAGCCATCCCTGTCAATTGCCACACGCAGGGCAAACTAGCCAGCCTAGATGAAGCCATAAGGCACCCTGAGGAAGAGGAAGGCAACTCCTGCCACCATCTTGAGCACCTTTGCTTCATACCTAAATGGAGACAGCCCAGGACCCTGAACCCAAGAGCCTTGGAAATAGAAGCATGCCCCAGACCACTAACCCTGCTTTCCACTTCAACTGCCTCTATGAACTTGGTTTTTAAAGACAGATTGAGAAATAAATTGCAGTAAAACTGGTTTCCTTGGTAATCTTCAGTGTTTTCATCTTATGCATTTAAGATGATGATTCTCAGAAGGGTGCAAGATTGGCTGCCCACCAGGTCTAACCCATTGTGGGTTAAGAATGCCTGCAGCTGCCATCCCTGGAAGTGTCCATGGAGCTGCAGCCTGGCATGGTGTCTGCTGGTGCTAAGGCTCCTCACTGGCGCTAAGGCCCTTGATTTTGCCAAAGCCCAGGCTACAGAAGATGTGAAGAACAAAGTGCTCACCACCAGTCCAACATCAGAAACACATGTGAGCTGATCAGAGTAGGAAGGAGCCAAAAGGAGAAACAGGAGAGTGTGCTGGACTCTGGAGCCCTGAGGACCACAAGGTCCGACTTGTGACTGAAACTTCCTGCTCATGTCATCTCCTCCACCAGATGGGAAGGAAGCTCCCTCAGAACCTGGGCTGGCTGCCTCTTCTCTTCCCACCCCCAGTGACTGGCACACAATAAATGCCTTAATCATTATTAATGAAGTGGCACCAGCCTGTCACTGTGTCTTCTTGGCCAACTAGACTGTCTAGGAAGTATCCTCGAGGGATGCAGAGGGAATGTCACTGGCTCTGCAGGCACAGGAGGCTGGGTTCAATCTTACCTCTGACATTTATGACCAAGTCACCCATCTCCCTGGGCCTCAGTTTCCCAACTCTAAAAGGAAAGGATGGATCTGATAATCCCTGGGTGCCCTCCAGCTCCATTCTAATTTCGTTTCCCTTGATTCCCCCCCCCAAAAAAATAAACAAAACCTATGGAGAAATACTTCTTTAATACACGAAAGTTTAAAATTACACATAGTGAAAGTGGAGAAAAATTAAGAAGCGTTGCACAGAATGCAGCAGTGCCTGGATCCACAGAAACAGGAAGCAGAACTGGTTCCTGGCAGTTTTTTCCCTTCGTGTTGCCCAGACTCCTTTCTAAGGGGCTGCCTGAGCCATGACACAAGACTCCATCAGACCACCTCTGCATGTGTCCATGGAAGAAAGGGAGGTCACAGGGTCATACTCACAGGGAACTTATTATAAGGTTTTGTGGGAAATTCCCCTTTTGCAGAGCCTGGTTTCTTGTCTAGAAAACACTAACATACAGACTTTAGCCAGAAACAGCAGAGATTTGTCCAAGGGATTACATGCATGGCTGGACCCCCCCTAACACTCCTAGCCTTCCAGAGAAGGAGGCTATAACCATCTGGAAACTTCCATTGCAACCTCTCCTCCCTGAAGCCATCTGCCCATTGAGGAGTCTGAGGGTGGAATGGTGCTAGCTGATTGCCCTAGCCTGCTGCAGGATGGACAGACAGTTGCACAGATCTCTTCAGAGTCCCATGAAGACAGACCAGGCCAGGATGTTTCTTTCAAGGAAGACAATCTTCCCCAACTCACACATTCCTAAGCATCCTTAGCTGCCCTCTTACCCTAATAGAAATTAGCCATCTGAGTTCAGGGGCCTGGGAACCCAAGGCCAAGGACTGGTGTTGTCAGAGAACCATCCTGCCTGCTCGGGTCCTAAGGGAGGTGGCTTGTTCCTGCCAGGGGCTGGCAGGGACTCAGAATGGTCCTCCCTTACACTACCACATAGTCATCCTCTTCCCATTGATGTTTCTGGTTTTAAGCCCCAAGTACTGGTAGCTTTTATTCTCTGGATGGCCATAGAGGATGTCAGTGAAGTAGGCAGGCTCCTCCTGGGCAGGTGCCCGGCATGTGAGGAAGCGGAAGAGATTCCTCACTTTGTGAAAGAGGTAGGTTGCTGCCTCCACTTCTGCTGCTGGCTCCTCGTACACGAGCTGCTTCATCTCCTCATAGGCAGAGACATCACAGCCTGAAAGAGGTTGATTAAGACACAATCATCACCAGCATAAATGAGAACAGGAACAGGCCCCCCAGGACCTCCTTGTTTAAAAATGCTGTGTCTTCGAAGGGCTGAAACGCAGTAGGAGAAGATGGTCTGGTAGAGTGAATGATGCTGCTATAATGCCACTGATGCTGGCCAAACACAAGGTAGCCAAAGACAACGTACACAAAGATGTACACACCTACCAGGAAGGCCATGTGGAGATGCCTGGCAAGGCCTGCCAGGATGCTCTCTGGGCCAGCCGCACGTCGTAGAAGATCTAGAATACATCAGCGTCTTCAGAATGGTCAGGAAGCTAGGAAAGCCCAGAGCGATGCGAAGGACCTGATCCACGTGAGAAATGGCATGAATGGGATGAAATTGTCTGGGTTCTTGAGGTAAAAGGCAAGGATTTTCTTGGCCATCCTGAATTGGAGTGTAGAGAAGCAAAACTAGGAAGAGAAACATTGACTTGAATGCCGAAGCTAATGACATTGAATCCATTCCTGAAATAGTTCTTCTTTTCCTTGTGGATGATGATGACTTCCTCGACCAGGTACACCACCAGAAGCACTGTGGCAAGCTCCGTACAGATAACAGCTCAAGCTGACTCCGCCCATGGAAGAGTGGCAGACTGAACGAGTGGATGGCCAAACTGGGGTTGATGACTCCCAATGGGGAGACTTCAAATACAACAGAGATGGTACAAAATAAGCTGGCATCCGAATTAAAGGTGGCCAGCTCCAGGATCACAGCCCACGTTCTTTCATCGAGCCACCGGCTCTCCTGAAGTTCCTGCAGCCTTATCGTGGAATTGTACTGCTGCTGATTAGGGAAGAAATAAAACGGGGTACCCCCCGATTCCATAGGGTGAGACAGGCCATAGGAATAATAGGCCCATTTGTTGAGCTTTGGCTCGTAGGTAAAGCTGACCAGCCCTCGAATCCAGCAGAAGAGTCAGCGGGGGTGGTCCAAAATCTGCCATAGTTTTTTCCGATCCTCCATGAGCCAGCTGTATTGGTGTTGACAACGGATGCCCTTTTCCATTAACCTATTGGCCGCAGTACCGGAGAGGAAGCAGGCCTTTCTGATAGACTTGGACCTCACTTGTCGCATCCTCGGCAAAGCCAAGAATCCTGGACCAGCTGTTAGAGAGAAAAAGTTGGATGCTGCCTGTTGTGAACCAAGGGCAGCAACACAGTGGTGAGCCACTTGAAGGTGTCATTCAGTTCTCTGACCTTTTCGAGGTTGTGGAGAACTGACTCCTGACAGCCTGGTTATGGTGGAGATCTGTGGAGTGCCTAGCAAGGGAGGTGATGCACACAAGAGACCGAGAAAGACGAAGTGGATGACAATGTTCCTCAGAAACACGATGGCCCTCTTTTTAATCCTCGTCCTCCTCGGAATATTCTGATTTCGTCTTCCACCAAGGGTTGGTACATTCTTGTGCCACGGACCCGGACGATCTCATGGTGCAGTTCTCTTGTTTCATCAGCATCCAAGTTGACACCCTGCAGTCGGATCTCGATGTAATGGTACCTCGTTGTCCAGGAGATGTTCTTACAGTACTTGGCTCTGCTTGCCTTGATGCCCGATGTGAGCAGGATCTTGGCCACCTGGATCACAAATATGGACTGGCACAGGGAGTACACAGAGGCAAGCAGCCATTGCATGGATTTCTGGTATCCGTATGTCAGTCCATACATGATGATGAAAAAGGAGGACACGCCTGCGTTGCCAATGACCAGGAGCCAGGCCACGTAGAGGCACCACCGGTGGAGGACAAAGTGAGGCCTGGCTTCAAAGAGCATCACTTGCTTGTGCCTGTCTCGTGGTGGTTCGCTTGATGGACCCTCGACTTTTCGGTCTTTATCTGACCCCTGTTCTCCTACATCGGAGGGTGATGAACTCAAGGATCCACCCCCTGCCTCTCTGAGGTCTGATCTTTTCTGTCGGTGGCCTCCCTCGCTGGAGTAGCAGGCTTTGGGGGCAGCTTTCTGTTCTGCGGAAACTGCTGCGTGGGCTGGAGGCCAGAGTTGGGGGGCTTCCCCTTTGTTTCTGTGATGGCATTGGCTGCTGCCTCAGGAAGCATCAAGTTGTTCCCCGGGGCCTGCTTTTTTGTGGGGGCGCCCTGGCCCCGAGTCTGCGGGAGGGCCGTCTCACGGTAGTACCACATCTCCAGGCGCTCCTTCCAGTTTCGGAAGTCCGACTTCATGAGGGGTGAAGGCGAGGAGCCACGTGGGCGGTAGGCACCGCAGCGACTTCCTTCTGGGAGTAGGTAAAGAGAGCACTTAACGCCATCCGCAGCGGCTCGCAGACCAGGGCGCTCTCGATGCCTCTCATCAGCCCCCGCAGGTGCTTCAGCTCCACAGGCATGACCTCTCCCTCCTCGTCCCTGTTGAAAAACATGATGTTGCAGAGCAGCGTGCTCAGTAGTATAGTCAGACAGCAGGACAGCCGCTGCAGCCGGTTGAAGGGCCCAGTGACCACGCTAGCGAAGACGGACAGCCAGAGGTGGCTGGTGCCGAGCAGGTCCGAGGCGTGGATGAGGAAGTAGTCCTTCCTGCTGAGGGGCTGCGTCTTGTCCGCCACCTCGAAGGCCTGCTCCAGCGCATCCACCGACAGCCACGAGCGGCAGAGGAAGAGCCAGATGTGCCGGTTGAAGATGTTTTCCACCTTGACTCTGCTCAGGTACCAGCTGGGACGGCTGCCTTCGTTGTTGTGCCACACCCGGATGGCCCGGATGCTCCCCAGGTCACTTCGGGTGGTCAAGGAAGGTGTCGGTGCTGCCCCTGTAGAAGGTGGTGAAGTCGGGATGACTCAGGCAGTGCACGTCGCTGTTCGCCTCTGTCCCCAGGAGCTGGAGAAAGACGTCGGCCCGAGTGCCGGCGCCCAGGCGGCTCCCCGTGTAGAAGGTGACCAGGTAGCAAATGTGATCGTAAGGGTCGTTGTCAGGCAGGACGATCACGTGTTCGCGGAGAAACTTGTCCGTTTCATCTTTGTGCATCGCCCAGAAAGCCAGGACCAAGTAGGTGAAAATGATGAAGATCACGGTGAAGAGGCTCACCGGGTTTTGGGGGAGGGTCCGGATAATGTCCATGCGCAGGTCAATGCTGTTGGGGATCACCACCATGCGGGCAGTCAGGTATTTGATCCTGGAACCGTGGAGCCAGGGCTCGCTAGGCTTGGTCTCCTTGATGGGCTCGGGCTTGAGGTGACAGATGCAGTGCACGCGCCACCAGCTGCTCCCGTCCCCCACTGCGCAGTCCTCCTTTCCCCACTCTTGTTGAACGCCATCCATGTTCAGACACTGTGCCGTGAAAATGGAAATCCTCACTAGTTTGTCATTGGGCTTCATGACGATATAGGGGGATTGCAAGACCACGGAGATGTGCCACTTGGCAGAGACGCTGCCTCGGGCGGTGGCCTGCAGCAGAGACTCACTGAGGCAGATGAGGTAAGGGACCTTGACTTTGCAGGCGGAATCAAACAGAGCGCTCTCATTGGCCACCGGCGACATGTCAGGGGGCGCTAAGAAAGAGGCGATGGGGAGCGTATGGGTGATATTGTTGCCCACGTAGATCAAAACCTTGAACAGGACTTTCACTTCCGTGATGATGTGGATGAATACCTCCTTGTAGCCTCCATTCACCACAAAATTAAAGACTCCTGTAGTCATTTTGAGGAGGTCTTTATCTGGTCCCACAGTGAGATTAAAGACAGCTTCCTTCAGGTTTTTTCTAAGGATAAATGCTTCCACTACCTCTGGTTCGACCTCAAAGACGTCCCCATTCTCTTTGGTCTCCCTCATCCGGAACCCGACCACATCTACAGAAGGGCTTTCTTCTTGGCTCAGCCAAGGGAAGGGATCACCCTTAAACTCATAGAACGCAGTGGAAATGGGACCTTCTCAGTGCCACGTCAGTGACGTTACTTTTTCTCAGCGTT